>NC_086177.1:42065000-42260000 GCF_023053635.1 Elgaria multicarinata webbii | reverse complement strand
TTCTAGGGTTATGAGAGAGGGAGAAAAATGTCTCCCTATCCACTTTCTCCACACCATGCATAATTTTGTACAGGGCTGGATTACCACAGTAATACACATCACCATCTAAAGAGGAAGGTTCTGTAAGACAATTACCCCAATGTCTAAAATGTTCTAAATGCACTACTTGGCAGCAGCTCCCTGGCATTTTAGAAATGGGTCTTTCCCTGCCTTCTACAAGCAAAGGCCTTCTACAAACAAAGTATATTTTCTGCTACTGAGAGGTGGCCCCTCCTCTGCTATTCTAGGTAGAAATTACACTGAAATGACATATTACATAACCACCTAATACAGCAAATTTATTTTAAAAATAATTATAATAAAAAAGGCCCTGAACACAACTGGTCACTTCCTTTGCAGAAAGATTTTTATTGAAAGAAACCCCTAATCAGATAACCATTGTACCAACCCACAGATTGATTTGCCTACCATTTATGGACTCTTGTAGTTACTGTCCATTCATCTAATCTCCAAGAGGACAAAACAGGATTTCATGTTTATAATTAGCACTAATGTACTTCACTGTCATGCTTAAGCCAAGCAAATGTGATTGCGGGAGTACCGACGGACAGCCTCTGCGTCTCTCCCCCCCCTCCCCGCCCCACATCTCTCTCATGCAAACCCACCCTGTCCCTAGGTATTCTGTACACAACAGAATATGATTTTTATGAGAACTGTGTGTTTAGAATAATTGAAGCAGAAAGCTGCTTGTTTGCCTTAATTTAGGAAAAGTTCAAATATTTAAAATAAAAAAGATTATGGAATTGATATGGAGAAAGAACAGATGTTGACTGTGGAACAGCTGTAAGGCACATTGTATTTTTCTCCTTTTTTTCTTTGCCTTTCTCTCCCCCACCCCCCCTCACTTTTATTGGACTCCAACACATTCACCAGCGTAGAGGTTTTTTGACCCCAAATGAAGTTCAGCAAGCTGCAGGCCTTTGTTTCTTTGTCAGGTTGACTGAACCAGAGATCAACTGGGAGCGAGGTAGCTCCCGTCTCCCAAAAGAAACAAGAAGACATGTACAAGGCTGCTTTCAAGTTGTCATGTTTACCTCACAGCACAGTGGTGGCAAATCTCTCATCTCAATAAAAATAATTTAACTTGGGGATGCAACGCTGGTGGTTCTGATGCATTTTTTTAAAAAATAATAATGGCATGTTTGAATTAAAACTGTTAGTAGGTTGCATTTATTTCTCTTAGGAAATTCTGCTTTCTATAACAATTAATTAATGAGTCTATATTTTCTTATATTCTATTTCCCCTTTTTCATCTGAAGCAAAATTGAAAGCTGGGTGCTGCCTTTCTCCTAAACAGTGGCACTGAGTAGAAGATTCCCTTAACTCAGGTTTTGGTGGGATGGGTGGGGAAAATCTCTTGGAAGATACCTAGACAATATACCCAGGAATCCTGGTGGTGCGTTAAGTTTTTCCCTATTTAAGCTGTTTTCATAGGAACATAGGAAGGTGTCTTATAGGAAGATGTTAAATCATCACTCCATCTATCCCAGTATTGTTGACACTGACTGGCAGCAACTTTCCAGCATTTCAGAGAGAAATTATTTTCAGCCCTACCTGGATATGCTTCAGATTGAACCTTCTGCATGCAAAGCAGGTGCTCTATCACTGAGCCACAGACCCTTTCAAACAGAATGGGTATCTGTATTACTTACCTGAAACTGCCTGTGCGGATTTTAGAACTCTGCAGAAACCTACAATACCTGTTTATCAAGGTAAAGTGGGAGGAGTATATTCACAATGGGAAACAATCTCTCTTTCAAACCACCTTCAACTGTTTTTGTTTGTTTGTTTGTTTCCTTTTTTACAGACTGTGACAATGTATTGTATGTAAAATACATACAGTCACCATTCACAAAACAGCATTGATAATAATATGAACATCCTGGCATTGGTGGGCTAATTAACATCTGAGTGGGATCAATGGAACTTTTCATGCTGCAGCCTCGAGTAACAGTTTTGGGGATATGGAAAAGGAGAATGTTTTGGGAATAGTACAATGTACTGTATGCTTACTTTTGCATGTTTGTAATGCCGCTCAACTGACTCTCTGACTTCAACTGTTTTGAAACAACAACAGCCTATCATTTGTCTCCACCCTGTTCTCTACATCTATCTCCTCTCTTTCTTTTCTTTCACCTCTCGTCATCCTCCGAGAGCTTTGCCAGTCTGCTTCTTTTGGGGCCCGCCCAAGACGTTTTGCTGCCTGAAGCAAAGGACAAGATGGCACCCCCTCACATTCCATGCACAAGAGCTAACTGGAGGGGCAGTTAACACTTCCTTCCACACTGGCTATGGGACAGGGTCCTGTCCTCCACAGAACCAAAAGGCAGCAGGCTAGCTTAGGGGATGCTGCTGTGAGACATTCAGCTCTCTCCTCCAGTGTCTTTCGCCACCTCCTAGCACCTGCCACTTGAAGAGACTGACTCACTCTGCCTAAAAGTAGGCCAGCCCTGGCTCCCTTCCTCAGCGTCTCCAATTTCTCTTCGTCACATATTGTCTTCTTCCCTCCTGCTCATTAGCCCCCTTTTGACTTTTTTACCTTGTTTGTGGAAGTTATCTCTCACAGTTCTGCTCACCTGCACCAGAATGTTACAGGAGGAGGAGGAGGAGTTGTTGTTTGCTGGCTTTGGTTCCCTCTGCTCTTGATAACCATCTACAGGTGGCTGGAATGGGTGGCAGGAAGGCAGAAAACACACCCTATCACAGCAATGAAAAATGAACTGTGCTTTATGAACAATTCAGAATGTGTTATGCATGAAAACCTCAAGGGGACACAATCTGTAGCATTGTAGCTCAATGGCCAGCAGCTAAAAAGATCTACAGGTGAGCCTGGGGAACAGGACAGGCCCTTCTCTCGTCATCCCTCAAACTCACTGGCCACAATGAGAACTTCCAGTGGACTCACAGCTGAGCCCGACACCACATCTGGGAGCGGGAAAGAGACACATCCATGTCACAGCCTTGATGTTTCTGGCACTCCACTCCCACCTTGTAAAGCTACCTGGGAATGAGAGATTCACCTGCAGGGAACGACTGATGAACAGCATGGGTGGGCCAACTGGTGGTCATGTGCTTTTCGAACAAGTAACGGTTATCCCCTAGAGCTGTCACATTACTGTATAGGTAATAGATTCGCCAGAAAAAACACATGGCACACAAAACTTCACACCTTTTACTGCATCAAATTTTCTGCTCTATGAATCTTTCTGAATGACAGCCCTGTCTGTCTTTTTGTCTAAGGTTGACCTTACCTGTATTGCTTGCTTGAACGAATAAATAAATGTAGCAGCAGCGCACAACAATTACAGACAAAGAGTGGTGAGATGCACTATTATCAGAGGTGCTCCAATAATCAATGAAGCAGCTACATGATCATTGCTACATTCATTTCAGGTAGTTGCATTGTTTCATTATTCAGTTCAGGGTGTGTTCCACTCTCAGTTTTCTAGCCCAACATAGGGCTCATCTACAACATGCAGGATATTCCACTATGAAAGTGGTATATAAAAGGCAGGAGCCACACTGCTGCCTGATAGAAGTATTGATGTGCATTGCAGGATCTACACTACTGCTTTATAGAGGTATTGAAGTGCACTGATAATTGTTGGGGCCCATGACACATCTACACCAAGCAGGATATAGCACTACGAAAGCGGTATGAAAGCAGTATATGGTATGTGTCAATGGGCCCCAACAGTTGTCAGTGCACTTCAGTACCGCTATAAAGCAGTAGTGTGGCTCCTGCATTTCATATACTGCTTTCATACCACTTTCATAGTGGAATATCTGCTTGATTTAGATAAGCCCATAGAAAGAGCATTGGTGGCAATCAAACATATTGAGAAATTGGGTATTTAAACTGATCCCGTTTCCCCAATTTCTGAAATGGGAGAAAGGCTGACAAGACTGAACAAAATGATGCTGAACAAATTTAGGGACACATTAGAATTTTGTTTCTGTTCACAAATACAAATACGTCCCATTTGCAATCCTGAATGCAAACCTGAGCAGGAGCACTTTTTCTTTTAAAGAAATTCCTAAATGTGCAATTGGAAACATATATGTTTTTAAAATGCGCATGCACACCACACACACCCCAAATACAAATGTTCACGCTTTAGTCAATGGGGGGAGGGAGTGTGCAGTTTTGAAACATATGCATGGAAATGTGCACTTTTCCTGTTCAAATGAGCTGAAAAATAGATTGGAAATGGGAATGAGCTAAAACAAACTTCAATGTGATTTTCGGAAAATTTAGGCGAGCTCAAGAATTGCTCATTCTCCAGCCCTAAACACATTTTTATCAGTGTTCTCAGCAGCTGGTCGAAACTGAGCTGTGATCGCTATTGTGGATAAAAGCTAATCATTTTTGGTGACTGTGTGTGATTATATATTCTCCCCCACCCCAACACACACACACATACGCATCTATTCAAAGAGTTGAATATTTTTCAGTAACACTGCATTTGGTAATTATGCTGGCACTCGGGTTGATGGCCCCAGGTGCCAAGCACATGTGCTTGTAGCTATACACTTGGCACCCACAGATAAACCTTCCTTGTTCCACTCTGATGATATTTTGCTTTTCATGTAATGTTGGCAGTGGAGCCGACTTCCTACTATTTTAGTCTCATGCAAACTTTTGACGCAATTTAATGTTTTAATAACCAGCTCTTAATAAATAAGTTGATATATAAGGAAATGTTCTGATATTTTGTCAATGGAACCAGCATGTAAGGCAAAATCTTTAGTCTTACACTGGGGTTAATCATTTGACCGGTGTCCCAAACAAAAGCGTCTGGAGCAGGGGGTGTCTTTCATTGGAGAACATCTGGGTTGCAGTTCATGCTCAGAGACCCAAATTTAGATTCACTTGGAATGTGTTTATCACATGCAATCCAAGGTCTTTAACCATTTCCCCAAGAAACACAGCTTAGCCAAAGCTTATTCCAGGGCTTACCATATCAGTCACAGATCTATGGTTCTCTATCTGTTGCACTCCGAGAACCACCAGAATATTTTCTTTTCAGACATTGGAACCTACTAGGGAGGATTATATAAGGAAAGTATCCCCCACATTTCAGTAGTAGTGTTGGGAAGACAGCTGTGCTTCTGGATCCATTGTTGCTTATTGTTAGCATTAGTAATGGATGGATCTGTCAATGTTGGTTTCTCTCATTTCCTCATTTTTCCAATCTTAAATTTGGTTCATCTCTAACTTCAAGAATTCCTCCAGTCTTAAGTTCGGTTCAACTTGAACTTTGAATATAAATCATAAGCATTTTTGTACACGTTTCTTCAAATGTTTTATTTTTGCAATCATGTTTTCTTAGTATACTCATCTTCCCAAGTAATTTTCCTATTTTAATGCATTTTGGAAGGTTCCCCCCCCTTAATACATGCATCCCTGTATCCATTTGTAATTGGAGAAATCCATTGCAACATTCAGAAAAGTGTGAATTTTGAAGGAGAGCTAAGTTTTAGTTTGAAAGTGTGAAATTGAGTATGTTCACATGAAAATGTGAACACAACAAATTCTTCCCCCATCCCTAATAATGGTATGTAAGTAGTTTCAAAGTCACTAACAGAAGCGCAACAGCCATGGATATATTTGTCAGCCAAGGGGTGTTAACTCAGCATTATAGAAATTAAATTAAATTAATGAATTAATAATTGTGACAGTGATCATGGACTCCCCAACCCCAGTGGAGCTCCTTAACACAGCCAACTTATGGCAACTGTTTTTTTTCCACACAAAATGCCCCCTCAGAACAACACAATGTTGTAATGTAGCATTGTTCCAGAGCTTTCTGGGGTGAAAGTGGTGTGCGAGCAGTAGAATGGCAACTAATGGTGTGAAGCAAAACTTATTAACGTGGGGTGGGGGAGAGGTGCTGCTGTAGCCACCAGTACCAACTAAACCTCCAACCCCTGAAAATGGTGAATTGTTTTGCCACTCCCTCAAAGCTGGGCCCACCCTTGCAGCCCCCACAAACAATACTTCCACCCTTATTTCAAGCCCTTTTAAGTTCAGGTCTAAAAAGAACCACATCAAAAATTAAATAGAAACAATCACTAGAATTGACCCAACTAAATGTCTGGCCACATAACTCATAGTATTCAATGAGAGTTTCTCAGAGGTCCCATTCAGCAGACACCTTGAACTATGGTTTTAACCATGGTGCTTAAGCCAGAAAGCCAGGCTGTGTTCAGAAGACACCTTAAACCATGGTTTTAACCACAGTGAATAAAGCAACAACAACAACAAAAGCCTTATTTACCATGGTTTAAGGTGTCTACTGAACACAGCCTGGCTTTTTGGCTTAAAGCCACGGTTTAAGGTGTCTTCTGGACAGGCTCAATGAGTAAGGAGATGCACCTACAAGATAACATAATTTGGGTGTCTATTCAACACTAGCCTCACATTTCAACTTTCTGAGTTGGAGAAATCATGTAATTATGAATTTTGGCACCACAAGAATTAAGGAGTTCCTCCTTCTCCTCCTCCTCCTTCTCCTCCTCCTCCAATTGATGTTCTAGAGACATAGAAATTCAGAGACAGCATCTCAAGGTATTCAAATTCACATTATAGGACTTCATAATAATAGTCCTCCCCTGCCTGCCTTGTGTGACAGGAGACTTTCGCCTTCACACCTTCAAGGGTGACAGAAGTTGGGGGAGCTGCCTTGCCTCACACATTTCAGCTAATGAAGGGTAGGTTGCCTATACCTGTTAGGCAGCCATGCTCCCTGCCAACAGTGCTTCCTGGCTGCAGAGGCCCCCTGTCCATTCCACTTTTGATAATAGGATTAGTCAGCCAGCATTGAGCAGGGATGGCTCAAGACACTTTGCTGCCTGAGTCAGAGCAGTAAATGGTGTTCCTTCCTTCAGCTCATGCTGCATAGTACACAGGGCTGGTCAAATTATTTTTTGGCAACGGAGGCAGATAATCCCACAAGCGACCCTCCCGCCATTATATTAAATCTATATATTATAACAACAACAAACACTTTGCTGCCTTTTCCTGACAACTGAGATCAGCTTCCTGAAGCTGCAATCTCACTCTGCCTAATGGGATTTTTGTTGTAGTTTCCATTCCTACATTAGCTCTCCTCTGCACTGTATTGTATGGGTTCAGTAGTTGGGTTCAGATCAGGACCATCATGCACTGGGAAAGGAGGTTCAAACCTTCCCTCCTTAGCCATGGCCCTATCCCAAAATTGGCCCCAAACCTGTTTGGCAATCAGGAGTAATAATAATAATAATAATAATAATAATAATAATAATAATAATAATAATAATAATTCCTCATTGGTACCAATGGGAGCAATTTTACTACTGTTGACTGCAGCATGGTGGGGGGCAATTTGAGAGTTGGGGAGGTATGAATTAAACCTCCCATCCAGTGCACTATGGTCCAGATCCAGAATGGAAGCCTCCACACTTATTTTTGGATAAACATACACAGAGAAAGAGAAAGAGAGCTGCACAAAATAATTAGCTTGATCCTCAGTGTGGTCTGGAATGAAGAGTCATAGGCCGTTTCTACACCTGCCTTTTCTCCCGGGATCATCCCTGTGCATGCAAATGACACACAGGAGATCCCGGGAGCAGGCAGAGACAATCTCTCCATTTTCCTGGGATAATCCTTAGGTGTAGAAAGGGCCATAGGCTCTTAATAACATGGTGGGCGATCTATAGTATCTCATGCCTTCATTCTGACAAAAGCAGGTGCATATTTAAAAGCCTCTACTGATATATTCCTTTCCAATTGAGTGCCATGATACAGCCAGTTGAAATGCTCATTCAATGAGGTAGCATTGTCCTCCCATGAGATGGTGGTGCCACCTTACATGGGCAGTTGCTTCTTTCAAGAGATGCGAACGGGTGCATATAAACTTACCACTTCAGAAAGAATGCCAAAACATCCCACCTTAGTGACTTAACACTTGAACTGACCCTTAGTCGCATGCCATAAAGCATTTGAGAACCCACCATCAAATGTATGGGGGAGGAACATTAAAATCAAATATTTAGGATATCAGGAAAACTATCCTGAAGTTAGTCAGGTGTCTAATGTCATGAACATCAACTTTTCAGCATCATTTACTCTGTAGCTTTCTTGATGGAGTTTCTGCAGACGATCATGATTTGCTGCTCTGCTGTGATGTTTATGGGCTCAATAAAGAGAAGGTTCTAAAAAGATTATAGGCACTGAAAAAGGAAATACAACCTTTTTCTGCAAGAGTACAGAGTGAAACAGACTAAACATTTTTGGAATTTCTAGCCTGCTGCAAACACATGATGGTTCCCTATAGATGTTCTTATTTCATTTATCCTCTTAACAAAAGTCTTTGGGGGGAAAATAAAATTTTCAGATCTATTTCGAACCATCTTCCTTTCTGCTTTGCTTAAAGTTTGGAATTTTTTTAAACAAAAACCTAGAGGAAAAAGAAGAATGGTTCCACTCAAAAACATAGGCATAGTTGGCATGTAACATCTCACATTTCACTAATGTTAAAAGGGGATTTCAAAATAAAAACCTGGCCTCTTTTATTCTGTTTCTGAACAGAATAAAAGAGCTGGTAGAAATATTTGAATCTTTGAAAGGAACAGATGTGCCTTAAATTGAAATCAATTTCTATTATTATTATTATTATTATTATTATTATTATTATTATTATTAATCCAAGCATTCCACTCCCTCTTGTGCACCACATTTACATTATTTCAAAATGTTGCTGTCTTCAGATCAAGAGTTATTTTCATCTGCAAACAACTACCTGGTATATGATCATGATATCTGAATTTGATGTTTATGGCCAGATAATAAACTGACAGCAACATTTATTCATTGCAGTGCTTTCATCTATGATCTCCCAGATTACAAAGCTGAAAACTTATATGGCCATGTAAGATTCATGACTCTGCTAAATTTCCATCATCATTTAATTTCCTGATATAGTAAAGGACAGTGATCCATAATGACAGACCCAAGGGAGATGTCTAATGTGTACAAATGTCATGTTCTCTGCTATAAAATAATAACATTAATTAGAGTGGTCACCAGAATTTCACCTAAACCAAAATGCTCAGGGTTTCTCTTCAAGCAATGGAAAGCAATGAATTCTGAGAAGCAAAATGTCTTGGAAGAGGGATTGTTCTTTATGGGCCTAATTCCATGATTTCACCTAAGGCCAAGTATAAAGAGAATTTTTGGAGATTCCTTTTTTGGGCAAGGGATCTAAGAACTTTTGAGGGAAGTGAACTTTATTATGGAGGCTTTATGCACCTGCAATAGTAATACTTTCCATAGCACTTTTAGGCTGCAATCCCATGCAGAGTTCCCTGAATTCAATGGGACTTACTTCTGAGTAGCTATGAATAGGATGGCACTGTTAAGTAGCAAAATAGTATTGCACTCTTTGTCCTATGTACAATGCCAAAAGGTATCCTGGTCGATGATACTTCCTTCTCACAGACTTTGAATGGAAGGCCTGTCCTGGATGATAGAGAGCCGTCTAACCTGAAATGACTTCTCTCACCCCCAATAGCAGGCTACATAACAGACGCATACACAGAGCAGACCAGCCTTCCCCATCTAGGACCCTCCAGATATGCTTGGCTGGAACTCCCATCAACTGGCCATGCTTCCTGGGGTTTATGGGAGATGAAGACCAGCACATCTGGAGAGTACCAGATTTGGGAAGCCAGGACTAGACACTGCAAAAAGCCCAGGTGCCAACACTTTCCCCATATCTATTCAGGTAATATAAAATATCTTGACCTAATAATGTTAGACACGACATCAAGAATTCATTCACCTGCCCATCTTTCAATGTGGTATATGCTATGTACATTGTACAATGTACACCATGTACATTGATGGTGCTATATAAATAAATAATAATGCTATCATGTGCCAGTGATGCACTTCTGCATTCTACATAAGACAACTAGGCCAGTCCCTCTACACAATTGACTAAATTGATACACAAGTCTGACATTTGAAAAGGCAATATTGAGGAACTAACTGGAGAACATTTCAACTTTGAGGTAACTTTTGCTGACCTATTCTTGAACAAAGGAACTTCGGAAGGAAACTCCAGTGTGAAACCGCTGGATGAACATGTATCAAGAAGTTCAGTTCTATCACCTGTGGCCTGAATCAAGACTACAGACTTTTATTCCAAAGGAGTTAATTAGCTTTCCAATGCTAGAATGTTATGCTAACAAGACTGCTGGTTTGTAATTATTTTATATAAAATTAAGCTTTAACATGATTAGCAACCATTATTATTATTATTATTATTATTATTATTATTATTATTGGCAATTCATTTTCACTGCTAACTTTTTCCCCCCTCTCTGCACCAGGGATGGGGAACTCGTGGCCTGCATGTGCCCCCCTCAGCTGCTCTCTGCATGGCCTGCACAAGCCCTGATCAGCTGGGCTGCAAGGAAAAGACCATTCTTCCAGTTCTGCAATTAGCAGCAGTGGGATGGCAATCCCAGTCTGGGTTTGGGGGGCTCAGCAATCCAAAAACAGAGGGGAGCATTACTTCATTCCATCACCATCCACATTCGGGTGCAATTCCATCTACGTTCTGCTGCAACACATAACCTTTAGCAAAACTGGGGCTAAATTTTGTTGTAATTCTCTACATCCAGTCAGTTCAAAATTGTGCATACAATCCAGGTTAGTGTTGCCATCTTTTTATTTGGCAGGTCTTTTGTCTTTGATATGCAAGAGTTGAAATTCCTCTCATTACCTTATCTTCATGCTACGAAAGAAAATTATCATCATCATCACTATCATCATTTTTATTATCATCATCACATTTACAGATTATCTCACCTTTTTTCCTCCTTCAAGAACCCAAGGTAGCATACAGTGAATCATAGAATCATAGAACTGTAGAATTGGAAGGGGCCTACAAGGCCATCGAGTCCAACCCCCTGCTCAATGCAGGAATCCACCTTAAAGCATCCCTGACAGATAGTTTTCCAGCTGCCTCCTCCTTTCCATTTTATCCTCACAAACAGCAACCCTGTGAGGTAGGTTGGGCTGAGAGTCTGTGACTGGCCAAAAATCACCCGGTGAGCTTCATGGCCAAGAGGGGACTAGAACCCAGATCTCCAGACTCCCAGTCCAACACTCTAACCACTACACCAGACTGGCTCTCAAAATATGTGGAATATGTGTCAGTCAGAACATTCTTAAAGACACAGAAGCCATCACAAGAAAGAAAAGTAAGCAATGCTAGACCTATGTGCAAATCCCTGCCTACTGGACTGCCACCATGCTCTATAAAAATATCACAGATGAGATAAAATTCCTAAAATCAAATATATAAACATGTTTCAGCAACTATGTGTGACCAGCTGATTAAAATTTACCACAGAAGGAGCTATCCTGTATGGACCAGAGCATGGGAAAGCAGAAGGTAAATTGAAATCTACCAGTCATTTCCTGTGTGATTTGCAGTAGATTTACAAGGGTTTCTGACTCCCAACTGTTTAACGGGAACAACAATAAAATGACTTTTACCACCTACATTAGGCTGCTAAAATGAAGAAAGCTTGGGGTACCCAGGAGTGAAAGGACTATGAGCTCAGTTCAGTTCTGGTACTGAAAACAAATTCCTGTGAATATGCTCAGAGACACTCTGTTCTTTCATTCTAACTGCATGCTTTTTTGCACCTGGTTCTGCTTGGTCAATCTTTGGATTCCAGTGAAAAACAAAGTAGATCCAACAAGCCTGGAATCTGCCTAGCCCTGGACTAGAGTTCCTATGGAGACAAAAGGACATTTTCTATAACCAGCTTGCTCCTGAGTTTTCAATAGGGTTCAGGTGGAATAATCTCATACCTCCTAATACAGTTAGTTATTGTCCATAAATCTGCTCACAGAAGATTACAGACTTGAGCAGGAATTAAGTCCAAATTTCTAAATGTGAACCTCTTTGTTTGGAGAGTACAAAGACATCTTAACATTGCACAGATCAATTTCTGCAGAATGGTACACAAAGAAATGGACAATGAAGCAAAAATACAACATTGTGTTCATTCTGTCTTGCAATCATCCAGTAACCAACACAATCAGTCACAAAGATTTTCATTCATCATTAATTGTGTGAAATGCAGATGTATGGGATTCTATCTTATTCATGAAAGAGGGACTTCAACTAATAATAAAGTCAATCAGTATAATCACAAAACTGAAGATCCAGTGCCTATACAATAGAGAATGTTTGTGTGTAGCCTATTGTGGCTTCTGAGATTTGTTTAAGCATGGGCTGAATACCGTGGGAAATCCCACTTAGGGTGCAATCCTTTGCAGTTGTAGGGCCTTTTCTGTATAAACATGAATAGGATTGCAGCCCTAATAGGTTATAATACCTGAATCCTTCGGTGCCAGGCATTCTTTCGAAATATTATGTTCCTCTGGAGATAGAAAATGTATATGATATAAGCCTGGTATGATATTTCTGGGAAATATAGACAACCATATAGACAACCCTTTTTTTAAAAAAAAAATTGAAATATTTACAGTTTCTCATATTCTTTTGAAGCAGGTTGAAACAAGCTTCATCCATGTTACATTCCCATATGTTACATTCATCTCTGTTTTCTTTTACAGTTTTATTTAAGCACATTTTCAAAGTGATGTGCTTAGAGTTAATCAGCAACTATTCACATTTGTTGGAAGGATGTGTACATAAAGGAGCCCTTCTCATTGGTTAGAAAGTTCTTGTTTTTAATTCAGGTACTTCCATTTCCATTGCTGTAAAGCATTCTTATGGCTCCAACAAGACAGTCAAGTATACGAAAATTATTTATCAACAAATGCACAGCAGCAGCAGGAGGAGGAGGAGGAGGAAAAGGACGAGGGGAGGAGGGAGGAGACCATCCCTTTGGAGCAATGCCTTAACATGGTTATGTTGTTGCTGTTGTTGTTGCTGTTGTTGTTGTTGTTATGTTTATTTGTATCCCACCTTTTCCCCAATGCTGGGCCTCAAGGCGGCTTTACAAAACTAAAACATATACAGTTAAAACCTATAAATAGAAATATACAAAAGTTAAAAATATAATTAAATACACCTCAATATTAAAACATTTAATACTTTTAAAATACATAAGAATTAAAATACATAATGGAGGTCCAGACTATTCGCCAAAGGCCTGCCAGAACAAACACGTTTTTGCCTGCCTCTGAAAACACATCACGAAGGGAGCCAGTCTAGCTTCCCTGGGAAGGGAGTTCCAGAGCCCTGAAGCAGCCACCAAGAAGGCCCTCTCCCACGTTCCCACCAGGCATGCCTGTGATGGCAGTGGGACTGAAAGATGGGCCTCCCCAGAAGATGTCAAAGCACAGGAAGGCTTATAAGGGAGAATACGTTCTTTCAGATAACCTGGACTCGAGCTGTAGAAAAATGGAACTGTGTTTCTCATCCCATCTCATCTCATCTCATTTTCATGACTGTTGATCTAAGTCAGCCTTTCCCAACCGAGTGCCCCCCCCAAATGTTTTGGACTACAATTCCCATCATCCCAACCATTGGCCTTGTTGGATGAGGCTGATAGGAGTTGCAATTCAAATCATCTGAAGGACACCCGGCTGGGGAAGGCTGATTGGAATCATATGTATGGCTTATCAAATAGAACTCCCCCAGCGCCAACAAAGGCTATCCTTTCACTGCAAACATCCTTACTCATGCTCATCCCATGGCCTGGTAAAACCGGCTACAAACATCTGTAAAAATGATAGTAGGTTCATCTCCTTTACTGTTTGCACAGGCGAGAAAGATTTTTCCCCCCACACTCATGTGTATCCATCATTGAACTACAAATGACATTGTACCTTGCTAACATTAACCCTTTAATCTTGTATGTTTCTACAAATAACCACCTGTAGTCAATTCTTTATTCATAAGCCTTATCTGCTGTTACAGTGTATAATCTATGAGAATGCCCTAATTTTTATCATTCTCTAAGCCTGTCATCATGGCCGAGACAAGGTTTATCCCTCTGAGCAGATGAGATTAGTCGATCATGTTGAAATCAGAAGAGGGATTATAATGCTTGTAATACACTGAGTCAAATTAAATGCATTTTGTTTGCACATCACAAGATCTTGTTGCTAAGGCTTTGGTGTCTTCCGCTGACTGTAATAAATTGCCAATAAAATGTAGAAGGGTTGTTGGGAGAGAGGGGAGGGGGAAACCCTCAAGTGAAAGGCAAGAGCAAATTATAAAGATGTTTGATTTGTTTATTCAGTCTGCTAAATAAGGGTTTAATGGTTCTCATATCACCAGAGTTTTCTAAACAATGGGCTTTCCATCAGAGTGAAGCTCTCATCCACATGGCATGTTCATTTTAATTAAATTCCGTTCAGTTCTTTCTTCTGCTTGTTGTAAAGTACATTCAGCAAAATCCTAGCCGGGTTTATTTGGGAATAAGCCCTGCTGATTTCAGTGGGAACTCACTTCCAGATAAGTATGCTTAAAACAGTGGCCTCTGCCTTTAACTTCACCTTGCTGATAGGCTATGATGACAATAGCGCTCTTTCTTCAAAAGCTGTTTCTTTTGTATAACCACAAAAGTACGGATCAAAAACCACGTGTCCATTTTTCTCTCTTACCAAATGTTTCCTAGTATCAGGAAATGTGTATCCAAAGAGGCCTGTGGTTAAAAAAAAACACAACCCTGTGCAATGGGGTTTTTGGGACCACCTAACATGAATGCAACCCAGAACCTAAGGAGAACTATAGCCTGATGCAGTATAAGGACTTCAACATAAGAACATTAGAAGAGTTCTACTGGATGGGACCAAAGGCATATCCAGTCAACATTCTGTTCCCATTGTGGACAACCACATGCCTAAGGGAAGCTGACAAGATGGTCATGAGGGCAGTCACCTTCTCTCCCTGTTGTTCCCCAGCGACTGGCGTAGTACCTTTGAACATCAACCTAGTATATTACCAACATGACTAGTAGCCATGATTGATTCTTTGTTTTAAAATTTGTATCCTGCATTTCCACTACATGATGAAACACTCAAAGTGGCCAATATAACCTCTGCCTGCAGGGGTCCTATGGGGCTTAGTTAGATTAAAATATGCAAAAAATTGAATATTTATTTATTTAAACTACTTACTGTGTATACATTGGCTGCTAGTCCAGGCCCAGGCCCGACTCAAAGTGCTGGTATTAACATTTAAAGACCTAAACGGCTTGGGGCCAGGTTATCTGAAGGAACGCCTCCTCCCATATGTAACTGCCTGGACCCTAAGGTCATCCTCAGGGGTCCTTCTCTGTGAGCCCCTGCCAAAGGAAGTGAGGCAGGTGGCTACCAGGAGGAGGGCCTTCTCTGCTGTGGCACCCCGGCTCTGGAATGAGCTCCCTAAGGAGGTTCGCTTGGCACCTACATTATATGCTTTTAGATGCCAGGTGAAGACCTTTTTATTCTCCCAACATTTTAACAATCTATAAATACATTTTAACATGGTGTTTTAAATTTGTAATTTTGCATTGCTGCTGTTTTTATCTGGTTGAGCTTTTATATTGTATTTTATATTATGGTTTTATACTGTTGTTTTATACTTTGAATGTTTTTAATTTTTGTGAACCGTCCAGAGAGCTCCGGATATTGGGCAGTATAGAAATGTAATAAATAAATAAATAAATAAATAGAGCCCTCCCCTTTGGGCCTGCTTTTTCCGTGGTCTCGTGCTCAGCATGAGACCGTGGAACGTGTGGCCCGTTGTCGCAGTTTGACCCAGCTCCTCGTGGTTCCTCATCAGGGGTAGGGTGGGGGGAGCAGGGAAATTAAATTGAATTAAAAAAACCCTACCTTTAGCACACGAGCATTCGTACGTTCTGTCTTCTTTAAAAATTAAAAAATGGCGGGTGCGACGCCTCTCTTCCTGATGTTGTTGCACCTCACGTGTAAATGCAGGAGGGATCTTGCATTAATCGCAACGCGAGATCTTCCCTCCTCCGTCGCAGACTATCAGGTAGGTCTAGCTAAGGCCTATGTGTGTGAGATCAATTTACTTTCTACCCTGGGTGGTAAAAGCCCATAATTCTTATTCAGGTCCCCAGCTGAACAAACTGACTCTTGTTCCTCCCAGCTTTCCCTTGAGTGACTCCACCCTTACAGGCCCAAAACACTCAGTTCCTGGGGTTGACATCTAATATAATGGAGGAGGGGGCTATTACAATTTAAATACAAAATAAAATAAAATAAAATCCACTCCCTCTAATATTGAGCTGCAGTGGTGAGTGCTGATAGAATTGTTGCCGAACTGGAGCCACTGAGAAACAGGAGGGAAGCATCAGCATGCTTGAGGAAATGCTTAAGTTTGAATTGGTACTTAAATTGGCCAAAACACAGAACAAAACCCCAAATAGCCCATGGAGGTTTGAGCATGCTCAGTAGCCATGGAATGTTGCTTGTCAGTTGAAAAATGGAAAATGGGGGAGGGAACACATTTAAGCCCATAAATTTATGATATCTTGTGGGGGGGGGGGTGGACATGGCTGGTTGGCCAGACAGAAGCCGTCGCTCTTAGGAGGTAAGGATGCACTGCAACATTTTTGTTGCAGGTCCCACTTGAAGGAGGAAAATACAAAACCATTTCTGGGTGGAGTGAAGAGAAATTGCATAAAACACTTGCTGAAACGAAAACAAAATCCAAAGCTTCACAATCAGGGGACAAGACTTTCAGAGGCATCCCTAGTCACAAGCTATCTTAAAATTCTCCAAAAGTTGAGTCATTGGCCTAGTGAAGAAAAAGAAACTACTTCTTCTTCAGCCTGGGGGGGTGGAAGGAGTCGTGTTTCCCTCTCGTCCCTTTGAATCCTGCCTCTGTCCCACAATAGGGATGAGCACTTCCTCTTTCTTCAGACAGAGGAGGAAATAAACAAAGACCACGTGGCCCATTCAGTGGGTGTTTCCCACACACACACACACACACACTGCTTTTCCTACACACAGCAGAGGAAATGGTGGCATATTTCGCTAGAGGGGAAAAATGGATTTTGCTGGATTTTGAGATGGAGAAATGATCAGAAGGAGCAGGGGATGATGAATAGGACCCACGAAAATCCACGAGTGCCCAGT
Source organism: Elgaria multicarinata webbii (assembly GCF_023053635.1). Taxonomy (NCBI): domain Eukaryota; kingdom Metazoa; phylum Chordata; class Lepidosauria; order Squamata; family Anguidae; genus Elgaria; species Elgaria multicarinata. Next base: position 42,242,812 of record NC_086177.1, on the reverse strand, counting down.
AATGAGTGCGCTATAAAACATTTGTCTGATGGAGTTCGAAGACTGTTTCTTGTTGCTTGGACATTAGAGAAATGTTTTTGAGCCATGTTTTTTTTTGTGGGTGGTAGCCAAAGGATTTAAAATGTAGTATATTTTCCCTTTTTCATCCAGGTAATATAATCTATGGTTTTTGACATAAATAATCACCCTAGATATTTCAAAATATGCCCCACTCAAGAAGACAAATGGTAAAGAACAGAGAAATAATACACATGCTAAATAGAAAAACGATGCACTTTGCAAAAAAAGGTATCATATTTTAGTCACACACAAGCACACACACACACACACACACACACAATGCACAAAAAAGTAATATCTTCCAATCACAAGAATGTTTTCCTTACATCTGGAAACAAATGCAGCCTGGACCCTTATATGAAATAAAATATAAGTGAACAAGAAGCAGAAATGTATAAATAAAAGGACCCCTAGCCCTTTCAGTTATTTGGAAGTATCAATATAATTTCCGGTGGAATATGATCTTCTGCACTGTTGTAAAAATAAAGGCTCTCAGATCTCCAGGTCGCTGGAAGCCTATAATGCAGCCTTTGTAGAGCTGTAGTCAATATGTCAAGAGCGATGAGGTTTCTACATAAAGTAGTGTATAGGCAGTTTGGACCACACAAGTTTGCATTTATTTGCAAGCTATTTTCCATATGTGGGTAAGCAACATGGAGAATCTGATTTCAGGTCTGTACTTGTTGCCACCTATCAAGATTACACTCACCCGTAATTCCAAGGAGTTAACACTGCAGAAATGTAAATGTGAATATTCATTTTGAGTAACTGCTACTCATCACTTACACAGGCCTTTTCATTTGTAAAGTGCTTTGCAATCTATGCTTGCTCTTATAAGAAGGTTAAGCAAGCCTAAATCCTATTGAAATCAATGGGAATCACATTTTCAAATGTGTGTATTAGTGCATTTCAGTGGCAGCACCAGAAGGAGAAAAAATAGGGGGGGTTATCCATGGAAGGAGCAAGGGTATTTCAGTGAGAGGCCAGCTTTGTCCTAAGTGGCAAATTTAACTGTGTGTGTGTGTATGCATAAAGCATTTATATTAGGCTGTGCTCTGCTTCGCTTAGGGTCGTAGAAGCGGCATCGGAGCGGCCTGATTCACCTCCAATAAAGGTGGATCGGTTCAAGGGGCAGTGGAGCGACATGGAGTGGGTTGCTGATTTGCGGAGCGTTCCGCTTGTTTTCGGTGCTTCACCCGCCATTTTGGGTTTTTCCCCCATAGGATTGCATTGGCCGAAAATATGACTACAACTTCTTTAAAAAAAAAAAAGTTAGATCCCTGAAACTTACTGTGCATAGACATTTTTGTCGATTATCAGACATTTTCATCATGCGGTTTGCTTGCTATAATTTTTATAGAATGGCTGAAACGGGAGGGGGGGGAAGTGCTTTTTTTCCACCTTGATGATTGACAGATTCAATGCCCAATCATGATAAGTGATCACCTAATGTGAAGCATCCTCCAATCCCAATGTTGGAGGGGGGGGGTGGAATAAGCAAACCGGGATATTTAGTAACTTGGGATACTAGTAACTTTGGTTTCTTTGTCTTTCAATCGGAATTTTTTCAGTGTTTTGAAGCAGTAGCCCCAGTAAAAGCACACACACAACCTTAAATCATATACCAAGTAAAACAACAGATAGGCAACACACCTCTGCAAGGTACCCACCATAACCTTGGGGAACAACTGAATAGATGTGGTGCAAGGGGATGATGTCCATACGGCATGTGGACATGCTCAGTGCACACTGCCCTTCCTTGGGGGGACATCAGAACCCTCCAAAGGGTAGCCAGTGGAGAAGCCAATGAGTTACACGAGCTGAAGTGTGATGTCGCTTCTCAAAGGCACGTACCTAGACAGGACCAGCCAAATGACTGGTGACAGTCCCCTGTCCCGCTGGGCACATCCACGCTCCCCTTACTGGTAATAAAGTCAGACAAAGCCTTTTTAAAAAAATTCTTGTTGTTATGATTATTCCTAGATTCAGCAACACTTCTGCTTTTAATTCCACCCCTCCTGTGTTTGTTTGTTTGTTTGTTTGTTTGTTTGTTTATTAAATTTATATACCACCCCATAGCCAAAGTTCTCCTGGCTTTCCCTCTTCAGTGAAGTCAGGCAGGCTTTCATTGTGGTTCAAGTTCTTATTGTTGTTGTGATTGTATTATTAATATTAGTACTACTATTATTAATGTTATTATTATTATTTAATAATGGCTGTGATCACAGTGCAGTCAATCAACTCTGAAGCAAGGAAGACAAAGGTTTACTCTTATCCTCCTAGCACCCTATTAGTTATGGGATGCAGAAGGCATCTCTCTGTGTTGTTCCCACCTCACAGGGCTGGTTTGCATTACTGGCTTTGAATGGCCTGGAAAGTGAAAACAATCTTTGGCTCACTTACTTGTGCCCCCAGAAATGTCTGCTGCATGCCCGCCTTCCCGCCTCCATCTGGGTGCTGTCGTTGTGGGGTATTGGGATCTGCTGGAACTTACTTCCCCATTGATCTATGGCATAGTCGTACAGTGTGTGTGTGTGTGTGTGTGTGTGTGTGTGTGTGTGTGTGTGTGTACCACCTCTCTGCCTGCCTCTCTTCCCTCCTGGGGCCTGGGAGATGTAGATGGACTGTGTGCGTCAACCCCACAAGCCTCTTGCATGCTTGTTCCCAGTGCTTCAGGCAGGGCATAGCTGCCTCCTGCTGCCTCTCCTCTTCTGTGCCCACCTGACAGGGCTGGTTTGTGTGTGTCTTGCTTTGACTCAGGGCATTAGTCCTTCCTGGTGATGAAAAGGCAGCTGCATTGCTGCTGCGCTCACCCTGTTGAAGTTCCTTGTTAATTTTTGAAGTGTTGAAGATTCTTATTTAGGTTTATCTTTAAATATTCCCCACAATTCATGGCATGTTGGAATTTCCTTTGAAATGGCCATGAATAAGGATCTATTTAGAAGCCCATTCACCTGTCTTCAGCTTACAAAATCCCTGAGCTAGATGTATTTCTGAAAATGAGGTGGGGTAATATTTTTAAATATTCCTCAAAAATCATCAGGGCATGTTCAGATTTGCTTCAAACTTGGCATGAATGTGGATCCAGGTGGAAGCTGTGATGGTGCCCATTTTCAAGTTTCTATCTTGAAAAATGACGGAGATATTTACATTTCTGAAAAAGGGGTGGGGGATTTTTAAATATTCCTCAAAAATGTCAGGGGATGCTCAGATTTGCTTCAAACTGGGCATGAATGTGGATACATATATAAGCTCTCATGGTGCTGATTTTGAGGTTTCTATCTTTAAAAGTAAAAAAGTTATAGGTGTTTGATTTTCAATGCAAGTCTATGGGGGGGAACACGGAGCTCCGATCCGGATCCAGAACCCCGCCACGGAGCGGAGCGGACCATAGGCAGATTGGTGCGGGGTGGAGCAGACCCGATCCGGAAGTTGCAGATCGGGATCCAGAGCAGATCTGGGGGTCTGTGCACAACCCTAATTTATACCCCACCCTCTAGCCAAACAAAGCTTCTAGAGTGGGTTACAGAGATAGGAAACATGACAGTCCCTTAGGCATAATTTAAGGCATGAAATGAAAAGGATTTGCTGATGCTTCTTCTCCAAGCAGTTCACAGGGCGGCTGGTTGAAATGGCCTCTGTGGAGGGAGGAGGGCCCAGTCCTTGCTTCAGAAGCAGCAGCGGTGGCAGGTATGGAAGGCGATGGTGCCAGTTTGCCTCGCTGGTTCCATCTTCTATAGATGTATGACAGAAGAATCAAGTGAGGAGCAGTTTTAGGTCCTCCTTCTGCAGTATAACAGTATATTTCTTATTCATACTCCCATCTTAAACAGATTGATGCAAGTCCACTTGATTTTGATGAGGTTAAAGGTTTATTTATTTATTTATTTATTAATTTATACAATATTATATACCACTCCCCATTCAAACTTTCGGAACGGTATGCAAGATAAAATACAATAAAAACAGAATAAAACACTTTAAAATAGATTTTTAAAAGAAGCAAAATGAAAAGTGAACCGTGAACCATGGCTGGTCATTAAGGAAAGGCTTCCTGGAACAATGACATTTTCAGGAGGCGCCGAAAGGAATACAAAGTTGACACCTGCCTGACCTTCAAAGGCAGGGAATTCCATAGAAGGGGGCTACCATGCTGAAGGCTCTTCTCCTGGTAGACTCCAATCGGAGGATAGTTCCTTTCCAAGCCCTAATTCTGTCACCAAAAGACAGCAGTGAGACCAGGGAGAACTGTTCTTTATATATACTGACTGATGACTATAAACAAAACCACTCTTAGAGGTTTATCAGATGGTGAATACTATGCAACATCCAGTGGCAGCTGATAGGAGTTTTAGTTGATTAATCAATTAATCCGTGGATTAAATTTGCATGTGGGGTATAAGCAGTCCCTCTGGAGGAAGAGGAGGTCCCATTGAACTCTACGTTCTTACTCCTAAATATGGTTACAAACATAGGTTACAAATTTCCCCTCCCAATAGTAGTGCCCATAGCAGTAGAGAGTGAAGAGAGGGGCATCCTTCCTTTTTTGTCTTCTTCCCAGTTTGTTTAGGTAGGTTGCAGGCTGCTGCTTCCTCTGCAGAAGTGGACTAAGGTGGTAAAAAAAGGCTAAAAAAAATATTCAAAAAGGTACATGGGATAGAAAGCAATGTAAGAGGGAATTGTGACTCTTTCAACTGGGTTAGGTGTGAGGGGGTATTGGGTAAACATGGGAATTAGTGCTGCTGAGGGGAGAAGGCAAAATTGTTTAAGGGTATCATCCTGTCCTGTTCGGAGGCCCTTTCCTGAGAGACTGTTGCTCCTGTGAGTTAAAGAGGAAAGGTGAAGGAAGAGGCTAAAATTGAAGGTTCAATGCACATTCAAACACAAATTAGCATGAGATTTTTTAACACAGCCTGAGAGTTTTGAGGCTTTGAGACAAATTGTTAATGTGCCAATGCTGACACACATACATATACAAATGTGAAATGCCATCCCTGACCACACACACACACACACTTTCATGAAAAGTCTTTAATGGATTTAACTACTGGGCAATATCACACACTACACTTAAAACTGTATTGCTAACATTGCCAAGAGAAGAGGGAGAAAAACCCTCATAGTTTAGCTGAGGGATTTCGGTATGTTTAGAGAGTGGCATAACATTGCTCTGTGCGACATTGTTTGCAGTGTTTGACTGATGCTGGTTCTTTCCTGCAAATCACACTGGGTTTTAAAGGATTGTTCATTATAGCTATCAAGGGAGAACTGAGCTGGGCCTTTCTGTTCAAAGATGGCTACTAAAGGAAAGATTACACATTGTTTGTGCAGCTCTAAGGAGTAACAATTTCTCCACTCCTCTTATTTCTGAGCAGCCGCTAAAGTTTATAAATAACCTTCAACATTCTTGTATGGGGAATAGGAGGTGTTTAAAGCCTAGAACATGTTGTAGCCTTTAAAAGAAAGGGAAGAACAACAAACGCCACGGCTTTTAGCGTAAAGATTGCAGAAACAAAGGTAAATCAGTTTACTAATTGTTCTCGGTCCAACGTCACTCACATCAACAAGCACTGCAATGTTGAAGTATCCATCACTGTCACGTCTTCTTGTATGCCTCCCTTCCAGCTCCGCTGTCCAGGCTTGCGTTTGTTGATGACATTTCCTCTTTGCGAAGATGAGCAATTTTGAGTATGCAGAAACAGCCACAGCGAAGCATAGCATGGATTTTGAGAGGATTAGTCAAAAGGCAACCATCAATTTTTCATCTGTTGAGAGGAGGTGATTGAGGTAAAGTAGTTGAATTGCTGCAAGGTTTTAGCTTGGTTAAAATTACCCTAATAGTTTCTTAATGGTGTTATTATATGGACAGATTAGGCTAGGATCTTCCAGTCGGATGTTTGCAGCAGTGCCACTTTAAATATGCTCAGCCTCACACCCCTTTCCACTTTCACAAAGCATTCAGCAGCTCTGGCTGTTTTCAAGCTGTGTTTGGTATTCTCAAGCTGCAGCTGCAGCCTTGTAACAAATCATTTTAAAAAACTCTAATAGCAAAACATCAATCTCCTTTCATTTACAAAATTGGGAATAAACTCTGGGATAGAAAACATGTAATATAAAGTTTGAATAGCATCAGTGCTTTTAAGGAAGACTCCACTGAACGTTGCTCAAGTCAAGCCCAGTCAAATGTATTGCTGGTATCACCGTAGGTGATCACAAAATATAATATCACATGAAAATGGAAGGAGAATTGAAGAACTACATTAGAAAGTGCAAATAAAATAAGCAAAGACGTCATTTGGACATCGAAAAAGAAGGAAGTATCTCTCACCAAGCAACCTTAAAGCAAAAGTGTTATATCAAATGGTCACTAGAAGAGACAATTAATGGCAATTGTACAAATGTAAGAGCTCCTCTTTCAGGTATTTCTAGCCCCTGACAATAATCGTTCATTTGTGTTCTCAATTAATCTTACTGATTCTAATATTCAAAAATGGGGTCTAAGAACCAGGCCAGATCTACACCAAGCAGGATATAACACTATGAAAGCAGTTGGGATATAGTATATGGAATGTAAACGTCATCAGATGGGGGGAAATCACATTTCCCTACCGTTGCTTTGCCTCCTGCTCCTATCCCACAATAGGGACGAACAGAAGCAGCAGCAACAACAACTGCAACAGTGGTCTGCCATGTCTGTGAAATCCATGTGACTCAGGAAAAGCTGGTGCACTGCAGAATCCATGGGTTGGATTCATAGAAAACTGAACACATTTGATTCTGTTGCAAATTTCTCCAACATGCCTAGCTACTATATATATATATATATATATATATATATATATATATATATATATATATATCAGTGATCTGTATAATGGATCACTGTTGCAGTAGTGGAGTGGCCAATATGGATCAGGACCACAGTGAGTGAGAAAGAGTTAAATCTCCCTTACCATCACTCCCACTAGGGTCCCAGTCCAGATTGGGGGGTCCTGCAGATGCTCTAGAGTAAAAACAAACACTTTCCCAAGGAGTCTAGTCTTTGTGAATGTGCCAATCGAATAGCTACAACAGCTGGAGCTTTTTGTATTCGATATGACTGTTCAGGAACAAGCTCCGAGGACACTCGCAGAGCACCTTCTGCCTTCCCTGCTCCAAGCCCCAAGCGCTTTCCTGGGCATGGAAAGATAGACTCAAGGTGCTGCCCAGGCCCAAGCAGCGCGTCTTTCCCACTGAAGATTGAGACTACCAGTCTCAGATTCGTTGGCAGGGAAAAGGAAAAGCAGTAGCTCACAGGATTGGGGAAACTATGGCCTTGCTCATTCTGCAAGAGCCTCTTCCTGAATGCTCACCACACCCCAGCTTTTAGATATCAGCCACGCTCAGTTGCTTGAAGGCAGCTTTTCCTGTGATTGCAAAGCTCTTTTAATATCTCAGGAGCCAAAGCAGAGAGCAGCCAGGTTCGGGTCTGGTTAAGGTGTGTTCTGTTGGTAGGATTGAGGTGGCATTTGAGTGTTCAAAATTCAGTGCCAAACTGCTACGGAGTGGTAAAAAGGTCAAATTTAACTTGTTCTCAAACTGAAGTTGGCCTTTTTACCAGTCTGTAATGACTTGCTGCCCAAATTTGGCAGCAAACCACTGATATTTTTGCTACTGCGAATTTAGTGAGGGGGGCACTAGGAGGGTGGTCACATGCAGCGCACAGTGCAGATGTTGCCCACCCCTGCTATAGCCACTATACTCCACAGGTTCAAATGTTGGTATGATAAAGGATATTTAAGGGAGGGGTAAAAAGAACCCTAAATCCCCCCAAATCTATCTATCTATCTATCTATCTATCTATCTATCTATCTATCTATCTATCTATCTATCTATCTTTATTTATTTGTGCTGGTTCACTGCATTTTGCTGTTTCAATGTCTTTTTTCTAATATGTGCTTTCTACTTCCTTCATAGAAACATTGAAGCTATCATGCAGTCAGGGTTGACTACAAGATGACATCACTGAAGGCTAAGTTATTCAGCTTGGTTTCCCCTTTATGACATCATAGTTGAGGGTGGGAGCACTGAAAGGGGAATACAGTTTTACAGGGAAATGATCAAGTAAGAGGGTGAAGTATAAACCCGGGGAAATTATTTTAATCCCCCTTTCTTTTGAACCTTTTCACAATAAGCAGCAAAACTGGGGTGCATTTTCAGAAGGAGAAGATATTCTCAAACACACCCTCTTCATTTCAGCAAGCACTTATTTAACACTCTAGTAGTGCATTTGACAAATGTTTCACTTGCCCCACACATTCCATCATAATTGGGTGGGGGGAGGTGTCTACAGTGTGTGGAGGAAAAGAGTATGTGAGCAGTTTAGCTACTTATTTATTATTTATTTATTTGCAACATTTATATACTGCTCCATATCTAAAATAGATTTTGGAGCAGTGAACATAGGAATACCACCGTAAAAAGATTTAAAGATTAAACATCATATTAAAATTGTTCAATTCAAAATAGAATACCGATAAAAATGGTGGCTGGTCAGTTGAGGAATGCTTCCTGGAAAAGAGCTGTTTTCAGTGTTGGTGCTTCCTGACCTCCAGGGGCAGGGAGTTCCAAAGAAAAGGTGCCACTACGCTAAAGCCTCTTCTCCTGGTTGACTCCAATTGGGCCATAGATCCATGTGGAACCACCAGGAACATGCCCTCTAATGACTTCAATGACCTGGCAGGTTAGTAAGGGAGAAGGCGCTCTCTCAGGTATCCTGGTCCCATGTTGTTTAGGGCTTTCTACACTACTAACAAAATCTTAAACCTGGCCCGGTAGCCAATAGGCAGCCAGTGCAGTTCCCTCAGCAAAAGAGTTGCAGGCTGAAAGGCTCAGCTCCTGACAAAAGCTGAGCTGCTGCATTCTGCACTAGCTCCAGCTTCCAGACCAGCCTTAAGGGCAGCCCCACATAGAGCAAATTGCAGAAATCCAGACTAACCCCTGTACCCCTGTGGACAAGCTATCCCTAAAAAATATTTAAAATTACTTAAAGCTAATAATGCCAAAGCTACCTCATTTATTGGCATATAAAAACGATTTTGTCTATATTTGGAAAGGTACTACAAGTCCATTTTTTTTTAAAAAAATGATTCTACGTATATGTGTTCATGCATAGAAAATGTTTATAGTTATAACATATTTCAGTGTATTCTATAGAATGTATTACAAGCCTCTGTTTGTGTATTTGCATAATTGGGAAGAAAGGGTCCTCACATTAATCTTCCATCCTTTACTTACTATGGTTTTAAATTTAAACTCCATACTGTATGTAAAGTGAGGTGAACATTTTTACCGCTTGTCAAAACAATCCTGAAATCCCATTTTCCTTTAATAAAGTATAGTTTTGTCCTCCAGATGTATGCTTGAATAAGATGTCATACTCTGTTTTTGTTCAGGATTGCACCCCGCTGATCTTCCTAGGCAGCAAGAAAATTACCTTATTGAAACATATTGCTGGTAGTGACTATGGTGCCAAATTTTGCATTGGTATTACACACATGACATATTCAGAGACCTTTGAATAAGACCATGAATATCAAGTGATTGAAAAGATTATACAGGCTTTCTTTATTTCGTAGGGTATAATAGGTTGTGGTTCTGGATGAATGTCTTTCAGATCAATATAATTATGTCATAAAAACATGTAACAAAATAGTTACTTTGCAGCTTTTCACACTTGCCTGATTTCATACTGATTTCATTCAGAACAGAATTGTTTCTTTTAAACTAATAGATGGTTCTACATCGTAGGTGCTGTCGTGTTAAGAACCTATATAAAAAAGCAAGATAGCATTGAGTAATCTTTCTTGTTCAAGAACATATCCACTTTATTGAAAAATAATAATGCACAAATTAATGTGTTATAAAATGTTAGTAATCTTGTTTACCTCATTTATAGAGCAATATGTTCCAAATATTCATGATTATTTTTATTTATTGTTTGGTAGAGAACTACAATGGAGAGGGCGTTTATTCCCCTTGGAATCTGAAATTTTGGAGTTTGGGATTTTGCCTCTTATTAATTCTAACTTTCAATATGCCACATTGTGTCTTCCTAGCTTGTACAGAAATTAACTAGAATTTACATATCTCAGCATGTTCTTGGCCTGTCTCACAGGGGGTTTGTGCCTTGCAAATACAGGATTACTTCATGAATTTCTGATAAAATATATGTGACACACACACACACACACACACACACACACACACTATAAATATCAGCTATTAATCGTGTGTGTGTGTGTTTTAAAAAAGTTTATTACATTTATATCCAGTCTTTTTCTCCACAGAGCCCAAGGGGGGCTAATTGATCCTCCTCCTCTCCATTTTATTTTCACAACAGACCAGTGAGGTAGTATAGGCTGAGAGTCAGTGTCTGGCCCAAAGTAATCCAGTGAGCTTCATGGCTGAGTGAGGATTTGAACCCAGTCTCCTCAGTCCCATTCCAACACTTTAACCTCTATACCACATTGGCACTGGTGCAGAAGAGGGATGTGGGAGTGATTCATTTGGTTCACATTTGAATGCAAACATACTTCATTTAAGAACGTAACAACAAAAGAAGAGCCATGCTGAATTAGACCAAGGGCTCATCTACACCAAGCAGATATTCTATTATGAAACTGGTATGAAAGCAGTATATAAAAGGCAGGAGCTACACTACTGTTTTATAGTGGTACTGAAGTGCACTGACAACTGTTGGGGCCCATTGACACATACCATATACAGCTTTTCTACCGCTTTCATAGTGTTATATCCTGCTTGGTGTAGTTGTATCATGGGCCCCAACAGTTATCAGTGCACTTCAATACCTCTATAAAGCAGTAGTGTAGATCCTGCCTTTTATATACCGCTTTCATATTGCTTTCATAGTGGAATGTCCTGCTTGGTATAGATGAGCCCCAAGGCTAGACCTACACTACTGCTTTATAGTGGTATTGAAGTGCATTGATATCTGTTGGGGAACAATCCACATTCCATATGCTGCTTTCACAGCGTTATATCCTGCTTTTTATTCCACATCTGTAATGATTTGACACAAGGTATAGATCTGGCCCAAGGATCCATCTAGCCCAGCGTTTTGTTCTGTTGACAGAAAACCCACAAGCAGGACATGAGTGCAACAGCACCTTCCTGCCTATGTTCTCCAGCAGACCATAGTTTTGCAAACTATAGCTGTTTGCAAAAATGCAATTCAGATCAACCGTTTAATTGTCTGGTGCCACAGAAACTGGTCAACCAACCCTATAGGGTTGCTTCCTTGCATGAAAACAGAAAACTACTGGTCGTGGTCACAGTGTATTCGCCAAAATTGTGTGCAAATATGCATGTATTAGGAGAAATGCACACAAAAAATGCATATGGATTTTCATGGGGAGAATTCTTAGTAATCAAGATGAACTGAATTTAAGATGGGAAAAACAAGAAACTGAGAGAAATGAAAATTGACAGATGTATTAATATCTAGCATGGAGACCTTTTAAAAACAGTGGACTTATGCATTGCTAGCCACATAGAACTGCACTGTCTGTGTTTTAGAAAGTGAACTTTAATTAGAAATGCATGGCTTCAAGTTGAATGTGTTGGAATACGACCCTGTATGAGGATTCATTGAGCTTGGGTTTCTGACCGTAGAAGGTGTTACCAAGCTGAAATCCAAGGGGTCAATATAATAACTGATAACAGCTGGGCTAAAAGTGCTCTCTGAATTCTTCAACAAAAGAATTTCCCTTCAACAAAAATAGTTATGCTTGCACTGATTTTGTGACCATTCAGAACGGGAGCTCCCTGCCAGAAATCATCAGAGGCAACAATTTGGCTGCCCCAGTTGGCATAACATTGCCTGTTTAGAATGCAAAGTTATGACTGTAACCCCTGCTGGCCACTGGAGTGGCATCAGAGAGAGTTAAAGAGAGAGCTGTAATTATGGGAAAGGGAATTAAGAAGAAAATAGATTGAAAAGAAACTATAGCTGTTTGCAAAAATGCAATTCAGATCAACCGTTTAATTGTCTGGTGCCACAGAAACTGGTCAACCAACCCTATAGGATTGCTTCCTTGCATGAAAACAGAAAACTACTGGTTGTGGTCGCAGTACGATATAATTACTCCAAGATCCTACTCATATTAAATGGTTCAAGATAGTGAACCCAAAGCTGACATGGTGAAGTCAAGCCAACCCTTCTTTCTGAGCAAGGAATGAGGAAAGGTAGGTAGGAATTTCAGCTGCCTGGCTCCCACACTAGCTGAAAACATGTGCTGGGGCTGGTGGGACCATGAAATAGTATTTAGATGTGTGATGAATAAGGCAAAGTGACATTGTCTTGTGACAGTTTTCCATCCCATGTGACAGAATGTGTACAAGGAAGAGTCATCCAAAGACGTAGGCCTTAGCTAGACCTAAAGTTTATCCCAGGATCGTCCCAGGGTCATCCCTGTTCATGTAAATGACACACACGGGATCCTGGGAGCAGGCAGGGATGACCCCAGGATGATCGTGGGATAAACCTTAGGTCTAGCTAAGGCCTGAGATTCTTGTGAATGCCTCACTCAAAGCTAGTATGTTGCTCACATACACACACAGGCCATAGCTAGACCTAAGGTTTATCCCTGGATCGTTCAGGGGTCAAACCTGTTCACCTAGATGACACACAGGGCATCCAGTGCTCAGGCAGGGGCGAACCCTGGATGATCCCAGGATAAACCTTAGGTCTAGCTGTGGCCACAAACTCACACAGTGATCAAACTTCAACTTTCAACTGTATGAGTTCTGAAAGACTCAGTTTTAAACATCTGGAATTGGGAAGTTCTCTTGTCATTCATCACCCAGTTGTTAACCCCTCAGTCTTTGGATAATATCCACTGTCTTTGATATGGAGCGTTTGCAACCAGCAAAAAATAGTTGTTAAGTCAGGTTTCATTGTAGTTGTGCTTTCATTTCTCTCTAAAAATAATAATAATGCCCATTGTGTACTATGCTCTGTGCTCCTATAAATGTGAATATCACTCCTCTAAATGTCCTTCCCTTATAAAAGTGGATCATTCCGTTCCATTTATTTCCCTTGTAAATGTGTACATTACTTTGTAATATCTACTCCCTCCGTGTTTATTATTCCATTATATTCATTTTATATAAATTTAAGTTCCTTCTCACTTCCTCTGTAGCAAGGAGATCAATGTGGTACATGACAATTTTATTACATCAGGGTATTCATTTCCTTTGCAAAAGTAAATCACTCCAGTAGATTCACTCCCCTGTGAGAGAACATACCCATAGATCATTGCATTACACTAACTCTCTGCATAAATACAGCTTGTATCATGTTACTCCTTCTGTAGGTACATGATGACATATCTTTGTTGGCTCTATATAAACATTCTCTCAGGCCCTTGCGTATGCGTTCTAGTAAACAGCAATAGAGAAATATGCCAGTGTCTCCATTTTGGCATGTTCATTCTCTAGAAAGCTGCAGTCATATAAAACTATAGTCTTCAGGTTCCCGTAAAACTATACCCTTCTGCATGCACCTTTCTTTCATTTCAGTTATCTGACCAAGCCCCAAAGATCCTTCTTTAAGATGGTGAATGCAACAACAAAAAGAAACAGTATGTGACAGGAAAATCCTTTCTTGAGCTAGACATGATGGCTTCCCAGCTTCTTCACTTTCCGGAACTGTGTGGAAGAGGTTACAATTGCAATAGAATTTCACCTAAAGCAAAACTGGAGGCAAATTGGCCGGGTCTTGCATAAGAATACAAGAACGTAAGAAGTGCCCTGCTGGATCAGACCAAGGGTCCATCTAGTCCAGCACTCAGTTCATACAGTGGCCAACCAGCCATTGGCCAGGGATGAACAAGCAGGACATGGTGCAACAGCACCCTCCCACCCATGTTCCCCAGCAACTGGTGCACACAGGCTTACTGCCTCGAATACTGGAGATAGCAAGTATGTTTGACAATTTGGGGGAAAATCACAAAATTTCTAAAGAGGGTTTTGCACATCTAATTGCTACTGAAGAGAAATCCAAGGTGAGTTCTGCTGAGGCGCACTATTTCGAGGAATTCCCACATAGGCGGGAAGGAATTTTGTTAAAAATTACCAGCATTTATCTAGAGGAGTTTCTTGTGATTGTTATGTAAAGCTATATAATGAATTTCTATACATTGCTTTCAGTTTGCATCTAAATTCAGTTATGCAGCTGCATAATAAAACAATCTACACTGAGTTTCCCTCCCCCCTATTATTTCAATACCTTCCTCACTCATACGTTACATGTATTCACCAATATCTAGTTCTCCCTTAATTTCTGCCACTATATTCCAGTATTTTGCAGACTCAATTTATGATGGCTTGTTTGTTTGTGTATCGTTATCTACTTGCATTAGTGATTTGGGTGTAGAAAAGTTGTGTGGACTCTTATCAGTAGGAGTGACATCAGCCTACCCAAAATGGTTTAGCAACCTTTCTTTCCCATCTCCACTTTTCACCTTGCAAGGGAGAGCAGTGGCTAAATGTGCAGGAAATATGGCTATGTCCTCTATTAACTGACTGTCATCAACCAGGTTGGATGGTCAGCCATTTTGTTACCTTTATTCACAGCTGTGTGCACTTGCGCAAATATGTATCCCCCAATCCACATTTTCATACTTTATCTTGGGTGTGTGTGTGGAACTGCACACTTTGTGTGCACACTTTTGAAATGTACATTTTTCCCAATCCAAAAATAATAATGATGTTCACATTTGGGAACAAAAATGAAGTGAACATAGCCTTAATGGAGAAACTGACCAATAAACTGCAATTGGTAAGAGGAATAAGATCTAAAGACACATTTAAGATGGACTGGCATTGGTTTATGGTATATACAACTTGGTCAGAATGGGAGAATAAAATACCTAAAGCATTTAAATCTTTTTGGTTGGCGTAATGAAAGAGTATTGCTCTTGTGGTTAGTTAACTTTTTTCCTCCTGACCTACAAAGAAAGGAAGGAAATGTTTAAGATCTGTAGAATGATATATTTTGTAATAGATATATTTTTATTATTTATAATTTGATTATTGATTTCCTGTGACATAGGGAGAGAGGAGGGAAATCATGTTCAAGTTTATTTTGTTTTGTTTTTTGTATAATATATAAGGGGTGTGCAGAGTGGGTCTGCTCTGCTCCTAAACTTGGAGTGGTGCTCCAATAAGGCAATTCTCTGCTCCATTTTCTGTAGCGGCCCTGTCTCTCCACCCCATCAGATTACCCATCGGAGAACTGTTTTGTTTTCGAATAACTGCCCTATTATCACCTATGGGAAACCAAAATGCTTATAGCTCAGTCATTTTTAAAGGTAAAGAGATGAAACTTGGCACTGTGAGAGCCCTTTAATAGGGATTTAGCCAAGCAAAGTTTGAAGCTGAACCCTTCATCCCTTGATTTTTAGGTATTTTTAAAAAATATTTGAGGTTTTAAAATTATTATTTTTAAAAAGCAGTTTCATTTTTAAAGAAAAGGAGATGAAACTTGGCACCCTGGTAGCTCTTAAGTAGGGATTTAACCATGCCAAGTTGGAAGAACATCCCTTCATCCCTTGATTTTTAGGATTTTTTAAAAAAAATCCCCCCTCAAACCATTCCCCCCATATTTACACACACACACACACACACCTGAAACTGCATAGGACCTTTTATCCTTTACTTTGTTAATGCACAGTTGTGCATCTTCAGTTTATAAAAATAGAAATCTGCTGTGTTCCCTGACCATTTGCTCTAATGGGGTGAAATGGGGGTGGGGGAGGGGGAGGTGTGCTTTCCCTATGAGAAGTCAGACAAGAACAAACATACCGTATTTCTTCGATTGTAAGACACCATCGATTCTAAGATGCACACTTATTTCAGTACTACCAATAGAAAAAAAGCTTTAATTCTAAGAATAATCGCACCCACAATTCTAAGACACACCCCGTTTTTAGAGATGTTTATATGGGGGGGAAGTGTGTCTTAGAATCAAAGAAATACAGTAAATATAAATACCTTCCCCTCCCCACAAAGCATATAAACTTGACTCCTATCTTCAAAACAAGAGTTATACTAGCAATAGCAAACTTTTCTCTCACATCCCCTTCTTCTCTTGACTTTATGCCTGGCCAAGTTGAATCCGTAATTGTGGTACACAGATCAGCCTATGGCACAATATTCTTTTCTGTATTCTTTCAATATTGGCTTGTAAGACTGTATGGATGTACACTGCCTGGTAGCAGTTCCTCTCTTTAACCTGGGACAACTTATTTACATGGAATTGTTTTCATTATTTTCATAATGTGAGCCATTTTTCCTAAATCCTTCCTTTCAGCCAATATTAATTTTTCAAGAACTGAAGAAAATTGGTTGTTAACTTCATTCTAGTTCACACACAGCTACCACAATTTAAACATATGGTATATGGTAACAAGTCAACACACATGGGGGACTTTGATTTTTGTAGGAGGTTAGTTTCTGAAAGTTCTGCAAGCTCTCTTGAGAGAAGATGAAGTGCATATAGGGGGTGGAACTTAGACTCTTTCTCTCCTGCTTCCTTCCTGCTGCTCCATGAGCAAAGAAATGAGTTCCAGGGCAGGATAAAATGGGTTATATCATTTGCAATCCCTCCCCATATGCACTGTGATTGGAGGGGGGGACAGGGAGGAGACTGTGGCTATTGGTTAGCCACAGTTGTCAATCTCAAAACTACCCTTCCCTCACCCATCAACAACTTCCTAATATGAGAAATTGTTCAGTTAGTCCATCAAGTGAAAATGACCCTTCACGAAGCTGGATATTTTGGATACCTTCAGAGCTCTAAACAACCTTCGCTCCACACTGCAAGGATCCGCTAGTTTTGAAAATGGCCAATATCTGCTCCACGAGATTGGACCTCCAATGGACCTGCAGTTTTGTGGAGCAGAGCACACAACATATTATGCAAATTAAGTGAACCAAGTTTCGAGAAGGAATTCCATGAACCTCAATGAGCTCAAGCATTGCACGTTCACCCATCCCTAGTCTGGCAGCAGGGTGATTGGGGATGCTTCCCCATGTCTCTCTGTAAGACCATTATAAGAGACTCAAGTGAAACCACCCACAAAGTAACTGCATAGTTAACCACCTAGGCAGGTGCTCATTCATTTACCCGAGAAAGAGAAAAGAGTTTTCTCAGAGACAGACCATTTCTAAACAGCCATCTACTTCTCATGTCCCTTCCGGTTTAAATGTTGTGTGTGGCATGGAATTGTGTTACGTGCACAGAGAATGCAATGTAGTATTTATAGATGTGTAACCACAGAGCAGCAATTGCATTTGAAACACATACCATCACTATGTAGTCTCTGCCAAGAGGTAGAAAATAAATAACTTTTTGTAGTATGTTCAGACTGTGATCCACAACTAGCTTAAGCCAGTGCATTTGCATTAGACTTTAGTGATATTTTAAAAAGAATCAAGAGCTTCCAAATGCATTTTGGCTTACCCTGTGGTTGTCGTGCCAAAAAGGAACCAATAGTACTCTGGGGAAGGCCTGAAGGCAAGTTTGGAAGTGATATCCAGAGGTTTAGTGTGTTACCACAGCTGCCACTTGGATCCCCTCTAATATCCAAATGGATCCTCTCTAAGGAATATTTCTATCTGATCAGGTAACAGCTTTCCTGAGGTAAAATTAAAATATAATTGCCCAGTTACAATAGCCCCATGCCCAATCATCCTCACTAGAAATTCCACTCTGTTCCAGGTCCAGGCAGGATTTCTTGTTCAAAAAAAGATGCATATCACAGCATTGCGCCCTCAGTCAAACTAATTTTTGAGATGGGCCAAACTCCTACAGAGTGGCAGTTCCCTAATAAGATCAGATCTGCATCATGCAGTCGACAATCAAGTGGAGAGGACTGAGCTCACCCTCACCCAGCATCACTATCCTAGCGTCCCCTCTCAGCATCTGCACATTGAGCATGTATGAGTGACAGGAGAAGCATATATGTGAATAGCTGCTCACACACGAGTGATCCACATAATCAAGACCCCAGCACAATCAGAAGGCCCACTCATGTGGAGGGCTGACGCATGACCAGCTAAATAAAGATGTGTCAAACATTGAGCCTAGTCTATGAAAGTGAATGTCATATTTTGAGAAAATAAAATACTAGTTGTGCCTGCATCTTTTTCTTTTTCTTAAAACTCTCTGGTCTTGTGTGGAAGATCTGTACAACCATGGCCATATTTTGTTTTATTCACGGAGACACCAAGCCTTAGTTTCCACACAGCTTGTAAAACTGTGTCTTGACGGTACCTTGATGGCAATGAGAGCTCACATGATTGAATGTTCCCTTATACAACTAATCCCACCCATCCGCTCCCCCCCGCCCCACTGAAAGCTAGATGAGAGCTAGGAGGGTACTAGGCCAGCCTTCTTCTTAAGATGCTAGTTGTCTAGGTGCAAGGAATATTGAGGGGGCATCCAGTTATTAGAGCTCCACCTGCAATACGAAGTACTACAGCTCAGCAATGGGTTTACTACCTCAGCAAAAACTTGGCTTATGTTAACTGCTTCCTCATCTACTCAAACACTTCCTTAAAATGAAAGGAATAAGAAAAGCTATTCAGAAATTATTAAGTATATAATTCTCAATACATATCAAATATATTATTTCTTACAGCTTTGAGGTTGATAAAAATGTTTAAAGACTGTATGGAAGGTGACATCTACAGTATAAAGGGACGAGATAGCTTTATTTTGAGACACGGTTTAAAAAACCAAAATCGGCAAAAATAACCATCAACAAAAGCCTGGGGGGGTGGAACAGACAAACATTCTACAGAGAAAAAGGAAAGGGAAAAAAAATACAGGGAAAGTTCAAGCATTAGGGCCCTCACAGTAGGAAACTGGTCACATGGGTAACATAATGAAATTTTACTGCAAAATATCCCTTTTTTCTTATTTGAAAAGACAAATTATTAGCATTTTTAAACAATTTCAATATGTTTAATGGCTGAAAGTTAAGCTCAAACTGTTCCGCTGACTGGATAAAGTGCTAGGTCTGTAAACAGGAATCTTAAGTTACCCCAAGAGTACACTCATTTTAAATTTTACTTGAAAGCGGGATGTACGTTTATTACAATTTCAAACAAAATGCTAATGCCATTAAACAAATGAGGTTTAGGCAAATTAACTGCATTTTAATATTCTGAAAGCCTATGATATAGGACATTGTGTTACGAAACATTGGCTAGAAGTATCAGTTGCAAGTGGGATTTTCATTGCTGTGAATCTCAGGAGAATATTTGTAATTAGTATCATTTGCCTAATACTTCAGGTTAATTAGAATATTTAATTGAATAGCTGTAATCTTCAGAGATGACTATATTATGATCAAATTAGTACTATCACAGCACACGCTGATCACTGCTACAGCCTGCCTCACTTCTGCTAGCTATTCAGCCCTCTGGAGCGTTCAACAACATAAGAAAAAATCTGTTTCTTACACTTTTGAATTTTAATGATCCATTTGAACTCTGCCATCAACATTTAATTATTCTAGGAAAAAAAAGTCCCAACCATGGGTCCCATATGGCATCTTGGCAAATACACTCGCCCACATTGGAACCTGCTCTTCTTCCAGCAGTTCAATCTCTGTGAAGAGATTTAACACACGCTCCCCCTCCTTCTCTTCTTCTCCTTCTTCTTCAATGCAAGACCTTCTTTTTTCCCCTTCTTTTTTTTTTTTATAAATAATGTTTGCAAATACAAACCATATGAAGCCTCACAGGAGAGGTTACTAGGATACTATTGAAACACTATTAGGAACAGATGAATTGATTTTTAGAATGTTACAAAGGATTTAATCCTGTAATGTCTACTACTGGACTATGATATTGTATCCAGAAGGTTTGAAGGAGTCAGGTGCCTCTGTAACTAAACCTTGTTATCTTACAAACACAATTAATCCCCCCCCCCCTTTTATGGGTTTGCACATACAAATACCCCTTGCAGCCAAAGCACAGATGTTGAGTTCCTGACCTCAGCAGTTGTGTGTGTGTGTGTGTGTGTTTTCTTTATATTCTTGGCAAATATTTTAAGGGGTTAAGCCTCCATCATTGTTGTGAACATTAGAGAGCAGTTGAATCCTATTATATCAAATTCAGGAGCAAATTCTCACCCACTCCCTTCTGCCTCAAGATCATGAGTACATTGGGCTGGGGAGAGAGAGAGAGAGAGAGAGGGAGAAATGAAAGTTGGGAGAAGCAGTCATGTCACAAAGGGGCATTGTTTACACACAGACATGGCTGGCTCAGAAGAGCTTTTCCCTACGGATCCAAAAGCTCATGAGGTCAGTTCCACACGGCAAAACAAATGAAATTAAAAAGTGAAAACCATTTTCAAACTGAGTGCACCGACACGACAACTTAGTTCACCCCCATGGAGTCTCTCTTACAATTCTATCACCCAAACACGCACTCACTTGGCTAGCAGGACAAGGATTTCAGCACGCCGCTGAAGAATATTTCCCACCTAATCACCTTTGCTCGGCTGTATTTCTGCAAAGGGGGGACCTAAAGCAGCACAGCTTATCCCAGACAGGTGAGCGTTCAGGCTTGGATACGAAATGTTGCCTTTCGTCATTGGTAAACTCCACTCCAATGTTCATTACCATATGCCACTGACAAATAGGGGAAAGCAATAATCAGTCGATTTTTCTACATCCTTAAATTGAACAATCCCACCTGTTGTTTTAACGTTTTCCAAAAAATGGACCAAAAAAGCAGAGAGAAAAGAATAGAAATTCATGTTGTGAGCAATATTTTAATCAAATTATACAAAGGAAGGGTGATTTAAATTAATTTGACTAGTAGAATCAATTTCTAACCATAATAATTGACAATTATGCTGCATTGTTGCTAGAATCCTGTGATACTTAGTGCTGGGGATATTGCACAAATATGCTCCTGATTTAACTGCCCTTATTCAAAATAAATATGTGTTTGTTATAACAGTGTTGGGAACCTATAATGAGGGTGCACATTTTCACAGCTTTACCATTTCTTTTTCTATGAAAAAAAATATTTTCCTTCAGGTGCTCACGGAGTGGTTTGTTTTTCTGCTCAGTAAAATTCAAGTGAAAATTAAAGAGCCATTTTCCAAAACTAGTTATATCTTGATGAAAGTATTTTAAAAATTAAGACTTAGTACATAAAATAAAAAATAGATTTAAAAACTGAATGACTACAGTCATATAAAGGAGGGAGCAACCTTTTAAAATAATAATAATAATATTTTGGCCTAAAATATAAAAGTGTAAACTATTAACTATGAAGTACAACTAAACTTCTAAACTGAACCATTGCCACCGGTAATGATAGCTGATCAGATGGGTGTGTGTTTATTTTCAACTAAAATGATGATTTAAGATCCTTTATAAATATGCAATTATCAAAGTACCATGAGAATTCATTTTAATGAATAATGTACTGCACAATTGCAGATTCTCTTTAAAAGACATTGTCTAAAATTTCTGATTATAGAAATAGATGGAGGCTATTGTAAGCATGCAGACCTCTTTATAGAGGAAACATTAAAAAAAAACTGGCCTGAAACCATAAGCAAAGATTCAGGATCTAGTGCTTTTCTGTATTATTTTAAAGCCCCCCTCCTGATATTTACCGCCCCTGTAATTGACAAGCGTTATAATCTCTAATCTTGGACAGCAATAGTGACGTACTGTCTGCTTCTTTGAGATGTTCCCGCTTGTAAAAAAAGAAAAGCCTCTTTCAGAATCTTTTATTTCTATATATCTCTGCCATCATCCTGTTCCACTAATTGTAGAACAAATTTTTAAAAGCGTTCTTTGAAAATCCAGAGTTAAGTGTTCTCCCATCTATTAAACAGATGGCAGATAAGATTGTAAACATATTTGCTTCATATTGAATAGATAGTTTCTGGCATAATACTAATTAACAAATTAAATGACTGACTTTCTGCATCACATTAGAGTTAAAACCGTTTTGTAAGTTTGTCTTTGGGAGTTATTTACTTTGACAATAGCATGCAGTGAAAAACTGTTAAATGTTTTCTCAGCAACATTATGCTTTGGGTAGTTTTCTTTTTAAAAACTCCATATTTTATTATAATTCATTTGCGTTTCATTACAGTCACTCATTACAAAATGTATGTGCGCTTACTTCATTTCCAAGGGCTGCATAGTTTTCCAATCCCATCCTGTCTGACTGTGATAATGTTTCTATGCAAGTATGCATGAGGTTACACATTGCCTTTTCTTGATTCCTCATACTTCAGCATAAACAACTAAAGGAAGAGGAATGTTTCAGGAAAATGCTAAGCAATGTATTATGTAGGTGGGTAGGTTTTGATTTCTTTCTTTTCAACAGCTTGCACCCTGACTTTCCCATTAATTCTAGATGTAAGAAAATTCATGGCAATGAAATCACTATCCCTAAGTTGAGCTAAACACCCTTGCCCTGTATAAATTTTGGCTGAGTTTGAAGACTTTCCAATTGTTTCATTATTATTTTTTAAGGAAAGAAGGAAAGAAGATAATCATATTCACTAGCAAACTCTAATGGGGAATGTTAATTTAAACTTCCCCTTGGTTTTCCTTTCGGTGAAAACTTTGAAATACATTCTTATCACTTTTTGCTCTTGACATATCAGGGGCATACTTCAAGAGATGTGTAACTGGTCAGATCAATTTCTATAGGTTGGATTCATTTGTTCAGATGTTATTGTTTATGGCCGTTACAATATAAGCAAAACAAAACATATTTGTAAAACGTAGAACCAATAATACAGAGGCACACTGGTAGGTTCAATTCAGATTTAGTCAGAGTAACCCATTGAACTCAAAAGAGATTTCAGTTAGTCGTGACTAAATTCAGTTTCATTGATCAATGGGTCTACTATAAGCATGATTAAGTCTGGATCCAGCCCATTGTGCTTGCTTACTACTGTGATAAAGGATTGAGTTATTGTGTACATCAGGTCCTACATTTTTTTATCCCATTACTAATTTCCTAAAGTAATGAGGAATAAAAACATATTGTGCATAATACCTTTAAAATGCACAAATAGAAAAGTGGACTTACCCCTAAGTTATAAGCTTTGAGCACTTTTTTACAGTTGGTACAGGTTTTATGAACAAATTTGTCCACCTACAGTACAGTCCTGCACAAGTTTACTTGGAAGCAAGTATCACAGTATTCAGTGAAGCCTTCTCTTGTGCTGTATAGGACAACACAATCCTATACATGTCACCTCAGAAGTAAAGCCCATTGAGTTTGGTTAAAAGATTGTACAATGCTTACTGACAAACCACATTGAATTCAATAGGACAGTGCAATTGAGCAAATGTGGGTTAGGATTGCAGCCTTACAATGCAATCCTACACACGTCTACTTGGATATAAGTCCTATTCAGTTTAATGGGACTTACTCCCAGGAACATGGGCATGAATGTCTTTCCAGCTCTACACTTGTAGAGTGATTGTGTAAGAATAATAAAAAATAGAAGAATCATCACAGGTGGAAACCATACAGCTACATACCCTGTACTGCAAAAACGTTAAAATCTTCAATATAGCTCAGCTTAAACATTCTTATTTTGAGTATGTCATGACAACAATGGACACATTCATTTCTGGAAATATTTACATAATGGGGAAAAGGCTCTTGATGAAAACAAATTAGAAAATTTATTTTTGTATTTCCAACATTGAACATATACGTCCCCCTTTTTATCTCCTCTTACTTTTCAGGCAGGCGACTTATGACCCTCTCAGATATTTTAGCCTACAACTCCCATCAACCCTCACCATTGGCTATTCTGAATTAAGTTATGAGGGGCAGTGCATGTGGCTCCTTGACTCAATCTTCATCTAGGGGAAGTGAGATACTTGGGTTTCTATCCCTGATCAATCATAGGCCCCCCAAAATTTTCCAAGTCAATTTCTCCCCAGGTACAAAATATTTCTGACCTCACTCATGAATGACAGATTTTTATTAAAACACACACATACACACACACCAAACACTTCCAAATCAAAAGTTATGTCCACAAACTCAAAATGGAGCAGCTCCTACATTAGAGAGACTGTCTTGTTTTAAATAAATTAGAGCAGTGCCAAGTATCCACTATGGAAGTAAGAGGAGTGTTCCTTCTTAATGCTGAAAAGACTGTCCCAATTGGAATAATGCTACACCATCGTTAGCATTATTAGTATCAGGAGAATTACTGGGGAGATAGTATTGGCCAATAAATAAATGAAGCCTAGGTGTCTCATTTTGGTCCTCTGCTCTTGCAGATGTATTTATTTTTAAAATCACTTTTACCCCCATTTTCAGCCCCCAATGGATTCTCAAGTTAGTTTACATCAACAATTAAAAAACATAGTGTAATTAAAACAATAAAACGTATAAAGTGTTAAAAACTAGAGCTAGCAAAAATTCAATTCCACAGCAGGAACGTATGTTTTGAGAACCATAGAAAAAGCTTAAGACTATCGCAAAGCTTGACAAAACAAACAAACAAAGTCTTTAATGGTTGTGGTGGAAAACGCCAATATGAAAGGAGCCAACCTGCAGCAGGGAATTCCACAATCTGGGCTCCACTAAATGTTCGAGAGAGAGGATCACAACAGCAAGCCTGACCCAACCTATGCACAGTCAGCTGAATGCATGGTGCAAGCACATATAACGCTCTGCACATGAGTGCAAATCCTGAAAAAGCAGGCTCCCAAACTGTACAGGGAGAGCTAGGTGTCCTCTTTTACAGAAGATAATCTTCTGTCTGAAGAGCTGCCAGAGGGCCATTCTGTGTTTGAAGGTGCCCTCTATTTGAAGTACTGTCCTGTCCAATTCCAGTATAAAGTTAATGATCCATAAGCACTGTTGCCCACCCACAGTTAGCACCTGGGCAACAGACTGAACAGGCAGGCCCACAGGTCACCTGGCCACATCCTTCCATGAATGATACTCTATTTCTATTTAAATTGTAATCATAATTTCTAAATGTGCATCTATATATAAGAATTAGCATAAGGAAATCAGTGTCCTCTTTGGTCCTCTTTCTGGGTGATGCATTTCCTCTTCTTTGGCAAGTCCTAAGTGGCCACCCTCGAGAGAGCCTCACGCACATCTGGGTAGGGACCATGCTGCTGTTTCACTGAATGCACAGAGGTCCCTCCCCAAACACTCCCTTCATTCACTCACTGTGGTTGTGTCAACAAGAAAGGGCTGTTAACAGAGAGTATAAATTATACACATCATATAATGAAGTGAAAACAAAGAGCATATTTTAAAGAGGACCAATACAAACAGCTCTCATCACATCACCGTAATGAATTATAAGCAACGTCATACACTTTGAGTGTCATGAAATAGGAAGTTATGTATGGCAAAACTGGTACCACATTATACGATTCTATCCATTAATGAACTATCAAAGACAGACAGGCAAGACAAATAAGCCTTCCAGTGCTTGCACGTTACTTCCTGTGCTTGTCTTCTCCTTTATGTTTGTTTCATCTGTATGAATTACATTTTATTTCTTAAATACTGCTAGTATTCAATTATTTTTAATGTGCAACAAATCTGACGTCATGATCTCTGCTTAAAATCATACACCAATAATAGGTTAATTGTATAAAGATGACAAAAGGAAAGGATTTGACTACTAGTAGTAGTTATTATTACTATGATTATGATTCTGTATAACAAAAAATGTTCTCAGAGCAACAAAGAATAAAAAAATCAATACATAAAAGAGAATAATCAAATGAAACACTAACATCAACAAGTAAAAAAGCAGCATGAACAGCTGTTATCGTTGGGCAATGCCACCAAATTTGTAATCGGTTGGCTTGTTGGTTGAAACTCATCCATTCATAATGCTTCCCTTTGCAGTGAACCTGAATTGATGTGTTACAAATTTACTGTTATATTCAGAAGTTATTGCATGCCTTAGAGCATGCGCAGTAAAGTAGTACACAGATCCGACCTTTACATTTTCAGTCATCCACCCCCCAAAAAACTTACTTGATGCTGCTTTCCTCATTGTTGCCACCACCACAGCTCTTGTCCCATGAAGAGGAGGAGGCGGAGGAGGACTCTGTGGGTTTATCTTAACACCAGAGATCAGTGACCATGAGTGACCTCATATTTATTTATTTATTTGTTTATTTATTAAAACATTTATATCCCACCCTATATCACAAGTATCTCAGGGCAGTGTACAGATAAAAGCATACATATAAAATAGAACAATAAATATACCATTTTAAAACAAATTAAACCAGTAATATGTTAAAAACCAGTATGATTGAGCAAATGATACATGCTCCAATTTCGGAATTAATTTTAGAAATGTTCTTTCTTAAACCACAATTCATGAAGAATGGAATGCAAGGCTGAGCAAACCCACAGAACAATAAAGAAACAGCACAAGAGAAATCCATTAATCTCTACTGAAAAGGTGAGACAATGGTCGTTCATAAAGGGCTTTGTCAATGGAGTGCATTTTGAGGAATGATTTGAAGGAGGGAAGGAAGGAAGGCCACTCCCTTGATGAGCAGAAGGGACTGGGAAGCGATCGCTAGCCTGACATTTACAAAACTTTATGTAGTACTTTTTTTTAAGCATTCAAAACGCTTCACTTTATTATCTCAGTAATCCTTACATCAACTCCATTGTCAGTTAGGTGAATTATTTTCTCCATTATTCCAGAGAAGAAGGGAAGGCTGAGGCTCAAAGATAGTGGCCATCTTGTAAGTTTATGGCTTAATGGGAATTTGAAGCAGGAGATTCCCTGATTCCTCTCGCCAGTTCTTTTTACCATACCCTATAATAATAGTGAAACATTGATACTTTAGAACGTCATCGAGTCTTACACACAAAATAACCTCCATCCACAAAAGTTTTAAAAACCCACCTCACCAAAATCAGAATATAATATACACTAGAATAGCCATTTTCTCACAAACATACTCACACACTCAACCCATTTTAGAGAGAAATGGACAAAACGGACACTGCTTTATATACCTGCTTAGGTGAGTCCTAAAAGCAACAGCCACTTTACTGTCGAAACCTTATGAAACACCATAAGTGGGTGAGCATAGGACCAACTGGTGCATCTTACTGGTCCTATGGCACAGTAATGCTCTGCTAGAGGGAGTCCCTCTTACTTTCTCTCTTCACAGAAAGAGAGTAAGCAAAAGGGGATTGAGTAGAGCTAGAGCTTCCAGCAGCCTGTTGATTCCGATGATATTCACAGTTAACAGCCTCATAATATGAATGATCACTCTCATAATGCTCATGTTTATTATGACTTAGGCATCCATACCCTCAATCTCTTTCTCTGTTCATATAATGAGACATATTTCAAGCAGATAGTTGATCCTATTTAAATCTGTCTCTAACCCCATATTTCTAAGGGTTAAGATATAATATTTACAATCACTGTATACTGAAATGCAAACAAATTATTAAATATTATTAAATATATACAAAAACCATATTTGTGAAAATATGAATTTTAGCCAAATAAATAAATAAATAGCATGTTGATACAGAAATGGGATATAACAGACATATGAATGAACATGGGAAATTGTTATGTTCCATAAATAGACTGGTCCATTTATCCTTGTTCCTGAGTCATCTTCCCAAGATGACAAACCTTAAAAAGCTAGGTGAAGAAGCCCTCTCATCACATAGATGTTGCTTCTAGGAATGACCATACCCCATTAAAACATTTCACAACCTGCATCTGGCCTTACCAAAAGTGGGGGCTAGCCTGGCTTTGTTGTCATAACCCACCAACAGTCTGTGAAATCACGTATGCCACACTGCAGATGTGCCAAGAAACTGTCCCATATATGCAAACTCTCATCCAGGATATGGACTCAAGTACATTTGTAGCAGAGAATTATTTATCTTGGGACATGGAATCACCTCCCACCTTCCATTGATACAATGGTCCGTAGGTTCCTGTTTAACTTCTTTGCTTTTCTCCTCCCCTTTCATAGCCGGTGTTCACCAAAGAGTGTCAAATTCCTGTTTTCTGCCCACCACTCCCACCACCTTGGAACCTTTCTCTATATAAAATCAGCTTTTGCCAGGCCTGGAAGCTCAGCTACAGAGTTGTCATTTCCCCAATTAATTTCCCTTTAGTATATCAGCCAAATCCCTGGGTCAGATTACATGCCAAGTATCTAAAAAGAATGAGCAGCAACATTCTCCACACAATTCAATCCTTGTTGAGCTGAAGCAGTTGAGACTTGTTTTATTGGGCCATTTTCATTTGTACAACATCATAGAAGGGCAGGATAAACATGATATATATATATATATATATATATATATATATATATATATATATAAGTAACCAAACACACTCTGTCCAACCATATTGTATTCCTAGCAGACCAACTAGGAAAAAGCCTGGGCCCATGGTGAAGAAGACTGCAGGTCCGTCCTTACAGGAGGAGTGAAGTTCTACTTCTGAGAAGGAGTCTGGGTGACCACCTAGTCCCCAAGAGTGTTGTCACCGGAGGGCCAGATTGGGACCCTGAGGTCTGGATTTGGTTGGGTGGCTCTGTATCCCCCGTATCCTCTGGGAAGAATTTACTCCAGTGAGCAAAAACTAGGCTGACAACCGTTACCCAGAGGACCTTGTCTTCTGCCTCTCCCAGACTGTAGAATGGCCTGCCAGGAGAGATTCATCAACTTAACAGTCTTCCAGCATTTAATAAAGCCATAAGGACTGATCTCTTCTGGCGGGCCTACCGAGTTGAATTTTAAGATGCCTTTTAATAATGTGCTGCCTTTTAATAATGTATTAGTTTTATATGTTTTTAATCAATTAAATGTATTTTATGGTGTTTTGTATTTGTGTTGTACCCCACCTCAATCCAGAGGTGGTGGTGGTTATCATCATCATCATCATCATCACAGAGGACAGCTTCTATTTGAAGTGCTGTCCTGTCCAAGTCCAGCTTAAAGATAAAGAAGGAAGAAATGGGCCTTGAAACTGCCCACCAACTGCACCTAGACAGCAGATTGAGCAAGGCCTCATTACAATCTTCCACAATAGGCAAGTTTAAGCCACAGTGTGTTGGTGGGCTGGCCGTTACTCATGATTGGCTGCTCTGTGGCTTGCCATGGCTTGTTTCGCCCTCAGTCCTCCCACCTGCCTCCAGCACATATCCTAGGAACCTTTGCAGCAGAAATTCCCATTCCCTTGTTAGCACCCTTTCTGCAATGGGTCTGCTGGGGTTGACAGCTCAGGGGTGGGGGGACTATATATAAAATGTATATAATTTTCTAAGCACCTACAAGTGTGCTCATGCATTCACCACCTTTTTTATTTTTTATTTGGGATCTTATGGGAGTGTGCAGGAGTGCGAGATCACCTCTGTCTATTTAGCCCAGCATAGCGATATACAGTTCTTGTCGATTTCATCCTCCACTTTGGCGCTTGCCTTGCTAGTGGATTAAAAAAAAAAAAGATGCTGCTTCATGCATTACCAAAGTAACTACACCTGCCTGAAAAGCTCCTTCTCTTGCAGCTGCCAGTCACTGTTTGCTCCCCAGCCTCCAATCCCAGCTTGTCGTTTCCTACCACTACTCTCCAATGTTAACTGTCAGATATACATATGGGTTAGAGAGCAGTAATGGGGATCAATAAAGATATGCAAATTTCAAGTCAGAGCAGGGAACGAGGAGGATGGGTAAATTTCAAGATAGACCAATAGAAAGAGAGCTCCTTTTCAAACAGTTTTTTACAAAAAAAAATTTAAAACAGTACAGACATTCGTGTAAAGAGACTAAAAACTTTTCTACTCTTCAACACTAGAGTCTACCTCTCTTTCTATTGGTTCTACATAGTGTTTTTCCCTCATCTTTTTGACTTTGGCTAAATTTCAAGTTGGACCATGGAGTGAGGGGGATCAATAAAGATATGCACATTTCAAGGCAGAGCAAGGAGTGAGGGGGGTTGCTAAAGACAGGCCCGTTTCAAAGCAGGCAAGTGAGCTGGATTGGTAAAAACATGCAAATTTCAAGGCACAATATTAAAACAGAGGGGAAATTACACAAATTTCATAGCCACAGGCTTTTGAATGCACACTTTCAAGACATAATAATAATAATAATAATAATAATAATAATAATAATAATAATAATAATGTATTTGAGTCACTCCCCTTTCTCCTCAATTTTTAGGTGGATGGGGCAAAGGACATTAACAAGAGATGAGGACGGAGAGGCACTAGTGATATTGTAAAGAGTGAGAGGGGTTTTCACCACTCTGGCTGGGAGGTTCTCTAGCTATTCACAACAACCCATGATAAAGTTGCCCTGCTGGGTTTGGATGTCGCAAGACCCCTCAAAACAAGCCACCCTCAACAATCGAACAACAAGCCATGGGGTCTCAGGGTGGCATATTGGTGGAAAACTCCTCTGACAAGCTACCCTGAAACAGCCAATGGTGACAGCCCACTGTAGCTTATCTTTTCATGCAAACCAGATCAATATGGTGAGATAAACTGTATTTCTATTTAGCTTATAATAATTTCTAAATTTGCATCTATACATATAAATTAGCATGTGCACATTCTATGCAAGACAGTGTCCTCTTTTGTCCTTTCATTTTCTGTTTGTTTGTTTTTTGGTGTGTGTTTTTTGCTGATGCATGTCCTCTTGTTTGGCAAGTATCCACCCTAGATTTGGCCCTTGGGGCTCTGGTGTATATGCAAAGTCAGTTAAAGGCACAAAAACAGGACAGGGCAGTTCTTTTCATCTGGCCATCTGGAAATCTTCCCTTTAAAGGAGTCATAAAAAATAAAGCTGTGCTGAGCTGCCTTTCAGGGCAGATGGCTTACAACCATGCTTAAAACCCATTCCCCACATGCATGGTACTATTTTTTTCAAAGGGGGAAGGTGGAGCTTACCAGTAGCAGTAGAAGTCTTCCTGAATTTCCCCCAGAGTTCTCCTGAGGAATGTTGCCAGGCACAGGGATGTCCATCACAGGGAAATCTGGTCCTTTTCGGACTTCCACTTGCTGGACTTCCATGGGTTGACCAACTCGGCTTGCTTTAGTGAACCAAGCCTCGCAGTTTCCCCTAATTCCAGGGACTTTTAATGAACCTTTCTGGTTTTAACTGTAATTTGTACTGTGAATTACACAAATCTGTGCAAATTACAGCGGTCATTTGCATGGATTTTGGCTGTCATTTGCACACATTATGGCTGTGAGTTGTGTGTATTGTGGCTGAAATTTGCGCAAATTTGCACAATTTGTGACTTCAATTTGCACAAGTTTTTTTTTTACATACACACAAATAATTTATTTAAATTCTGCCAGCTGGCTCAATTTGTATGCACTGAGTCAAACCAGCTGGCAGAAGACAGAACGGAGTCCAGTGGCTGAGCCAACAACAGCTTGTTGAGCTCTATCCCCCTCCCCAGATTCCTCTGACATCCTAGCTGTGATGATCACTTACTGCCACAAAACAAGTGGAGATAGTAAAAGGGGGAAGCCAGCTGAAAAGGTAAGCCAGCCCCAAATACACACACACACACACACACACAGAGAGAGAGAGAGAGAGAGAGAGAGAGAGAATTTCTTCTTCTGATCCCTCTCCAACAAGATTCTAGTGGAAATATCTACCCTAAGAACTTTCAGCACAACCCTTGATTAAAAAAGAAAAAAAAGGAAGTAATTTGGATTTTTTTAAAACTGAGTGAGCACCTCACCCATTGTAGCAATAGGATGAGATCCTTCCAAGATTTCCCCTTCTGGATGCTGAAAAACTGATTATGGATGTATCGGATCACTCTATGCCAGGTGTAGGAAACGGCCCTCCAGATGTTGTTGGATTCCAACTCACATCAGTCACAGCCAGCATGGTCAGTAGTAAGGGATGCCGGGAGATGTAATCCAGCAGCATTTGTAGGGCCACAGGTTGGTTCTCCATGGGTTGTCGAACTTGGGGCTTCAAGTCTCTCTTTCCCTGTAACTTCCCTACTTAATATTCAGCGAGAGAGAGAGAGAGAGAGAGGATCTGACTGTAAAACCTGGCTCTGAAAACCCACTGTCAACTTCTGCCCTCCGACAAATGATCCAGAGCTTCTCCACATCAGGATGGAAATGTGTTAGGCACTAAAAACCACTGCTTGCATGACATCATTCCATAACAGATTACACTGTAATGTTAGGAATGTAATCATTAGCATTTAAACATGCATAAAATTTAATTAACCTACTTACCAGTTTGCTTAGAACTTTTGAAGGGCTACCTAGAGTCCTCTCTAAGCATTTTATTGCAGAGTTTTTGGAAAGCTCACAAAAGAGAGAAGTTCACTGGGATTTTTCTCCCTAAAGCTGATGAGCCATGACAGATGAGCAGATGACCCGAGTTAATTATTATTGAATTCGTTATTACTGCTTTGTTGTCACCCAGCTCAGCCAGGGTAAAATGATGACAGTAGGTATCTCATTAAAACAGCTGTTTCAATTATGTAGCGGCAAATATTTAAAAAGCGGGCCTTCCAAGTTGAAAGCTGTTAGCAAAGTTTGTTTGTGTGAGCAGTGCCAAGAATCTTTGACCAAAAAAAGCGGTGGGGGGGGGAGGAGGAGGAGAAAACAGGAGGGAGGAGACTAGGTAAATTAAGAGAATGTCCATCTTTATTGATTTGCGGTGGGAATGGCAGAGTGTGCTACAGTGTATCCAGCAAGGCTCAATGTGAACATCTTGCAAATGGCTAGGATTTGTGCCAGTAAACTTGTCTTACCTTTGCATGAATTTAATTTTGTTTACATTTGCATCCGCTGCATTTTGACAGTAGAACAAAAGAGCAGATCCCTTTCCAGCTGGAAGAAGTCAAATCTGTCCATTTGTTTTAGGCCCTTGTTGTTTACCATTTGAGTCACCACAAGCATGTAAAGTTTCACTCAGTCTTTTCTGCACAGCAAACTCTTAGCCTCAGATGATAACTGCTAGCTACGACCTTTTGTCATTGTCACTGTGACCTTTGCTTAAAGCGGGCTTCCCCCCCCCCCCATATATAAAGGTATAAGTGCTTGGGAGTTTGTGATTTAATCACCCCCAGGAAGCTATTTCTTTTATAACCTGTTACCCCCACTTTCAACATCACATGTCAGTTATGGTAAAAGGTTAACACTTTAGGGTAACTTCAAATAGAGTTGCCACAGCACAGTTTGATCTAACCTGAACTGCTGAAACATAGGTACAAAATATGTCAATTTGTTCATTTCATGTAGATTGTTTCATTCGGAATTGGTCAAGATGTCAAACTTACAGGAAGCAATGACCACAGTCCTAGCGAAATCAATATATATGTGAGTGGACTGAATTTGGGATTTGTATACAGATAGCTGAAAATGGAATCTCCATATTTCAGGGATGCAATGTCTCTGATTACAAGATGCTGGGTAAAAATAACAAGGGATTATTGAGTCATATATAATGTTCATCTGAATTAAGTCTCATTCATTTCAATAGGTCTACTCCAAGAAGGACTAACATCTTTCCATCATATGTTTTTGGTGAGCTTTCCAAGCGTATCTAGCTGTCCACTTTGTAGACAGAATGGTGGACTGGTTGCATTGTTATGTTTCTGACATAAGAAAATAGCTGGCAGTCCAGAGATTCTCACCCCACTTTGTAGTATGTGGTACAGCTCATTGTTAATTTGTTTTTACTAGACTTGTTTCTTCACCTATAGGCTTCTCTGACATAGGCCTAATCTACACCAAGCAGGATATTGCACTATGAAAGTGGTGTGACAGTGGTATATAAAAGGCAGGAGCCACATGTATTGAATTTGGCTGGTGCAGTGGAACATTTCATTTCAGTTTATTTTAAAGAACAATTTCCCAAAATTTGCAAATTTCTTCATATTTGGGATGAAAAGATCTTGAGATTTTTAAATGTGGGAGAGAGTGGCCAGAGATACACCAAGCAGGATATTCCACTGTGAAAGTGGTATGAAAGCAGTATATGAAAGGCAGAGCCACACTACTGCTTTATAGCAGTATTGAAGTGCACTGACAACTGTTGGGGCCCATTTACACATACCATGTACTGCTTTCATACCGCCTGTAGATTAGGCCCTGGTGAACAACATTGTTCTTGTAGAATACACCTGTTGAATCTCTTTCAGCCCAAGGGCCAAATTTGAATTCAGAGATGCTTTGGGGGGCCACGTTCTGGTGGAAAGCGAAATAGGCTGGGCCAAAGAGCTTGAAGCTCATGCTACCAGCAACTAAGCCTTAGGAGAGGCATTACTGTGAACCACCAGGAGAGCTTTGGCTATTGGATAGTATAGAAATGGAGTAAATAAATAAAATTAAAATATTAAAATTTCAACCTTTTATAACAGGAGAGGGGAAAAAATCCTCCCTCAAAAGTCAGGGAATTTGTGTGGTCAGGGGAAGGGCCAACCCAACAGAGCTTGACTGGCCTGCAGACATTCAACACGCAATTGTAGAAAATTGTTAAGATTTTAGACCTTTGACATTGTGGGTGGTTTACGGGGATCCCATACATAATCTGGCTGCATTCAGGCAGTGCTTGAGTTACAGGGGCCACTCAATAATTCAAGACCTGCATTCAGGGTACATAGCTGAGGAATTGAAATCTACTGCCCATCTAAGGCACAGTTTTGACCCTTGCATCTGGACATTGTCCAGGTTCCCATCTTCCATTCTGTGCCAGCCTGAAGTCTGTGTGTTTTGTTTCATAGAACTGACCAGGCTCTGGTGCACATGTTCAGACTTGCAGAGAAGCCATTCAAGCACTGTTGAACATCATCCTTTGGTTCAATATTTCTGCTGAGCAAAATTAGAAGCGGAATGTTGTGAATATTCTTGAATCCATCTCTCAAAGGCCTTTCAAAGGACACTGGCATGGTGCCTTCCAAATTGGGGCAGGTGGTGTGGAACGGGGTGGGACATTTTGTAGAGTGGTGGGAGGGAATGCTGCTCCATGGTGCAGCATGACAAGCCAGGGAGTGCCCTGTATGCCTGGAGGAAGAAGCAGAATGGCACCTGCTGGACTCCCCCACTCATGCAATCAGCAGATGGTGTGAAATAAATGTAGGGTCTGTACACGTGGAAGCCTGGATTATGCATGGCTCATAATTGTAGGAAAGAAGCTATTATTATTATTATTATTATTATTATTATTATTATTATCATTATCATCATCATCATCATCATCATCATCATCATCATCATCATCTCTATTCCACCCCATAGCTGAAGCTCTCTGGGAAGTTTACATAAGATTAAAACA
The DNA here is from genome assembly GCF_023053635.1 of Elgaria multicarinata webbii. Taxonomy (NCBI): domain Eukaryota; kingdom Metazoa; phylum Chordata; class Lepidosauria; order Squamata; family Anguidae; genus Elgaria; species Elgaria multicarinata. Next base: position 42,207,373 of record NC_086177.1, on the reverse strand, counting down.
ATTTAAAACAAGATACAAAATTTAAAACCACAAAAACATACAACATACACAGAACCATATATCTAAAAACAACTATAAACAACTTTATAAACAACTATAAAGAGCAGTAATATGCATGCATTGTTTGCTGAACATGAAAGCTTAGGGCAGGGGTGTGCAACTTTGGAGGCTCCAGGGGCTAATTTTAACCCCTGGAACTGCTTGCAAAACAAAGAGGGTTGCCGCCACATTTTGGCAGCAAATCTGATTTTATTTTATTTATTTTTTGCTATGGATGTGGTAGCAGTGGGGGTGGGGGTACACTTAATGCCAGGGGGACCACACCCAGTCAGGCTTAGGGGCAAGGGTGATGGGGACAGCCACGGTCTGCCCTCCAATAATTTAGTGACTGCAGTTTGAAGTTGAGAACAGAGCATTTTTCACACATTTGATTGCATATGAATCGGGAGAGGGATCATACCTGATCTCTGAGTCCCCAATGCCTGCATAGTCAGCAGAAGGTACGAACAGAGGTTTGCATACAACTGTATGAACGTAGACTCTGTTATTGAGGGTTGGTAATGGGGACTTTCTTTCAGCTCCAACTCCAAACACGAAAGTAGCTCTATTTGCCCTTCGTGAGTTTGTCAAATAGCCAAATCAGCATAGTTATGTGGCACCATGATATTATCTTATTCACTTCACAGTCTCTGATTGGGCGCAATGCATAGTAAAGAAAAGTGAAACACTTAGAGTATGAACAAACATGGAAGGGACAAAGATCAGGTCTTGGGGAGGTGCTTTTCCACACTCAAAAGCATCCATTTTCACTCCCAAAACATTTGAAGTAAAAACACCATCGACCACGAGTAAATATGACATATTTTGAATATTGATTCAAATTGTGCCAATACCTTTCTGAATTAGTAGCCAGTGGACCATTCATACAATTTCCTCTCTGCTGGAGTACCAAAGTTTGTTTTAGAGTGTCATCACACAGGGGAAAATCACATTTGCTTACCATCGCTTTTCAGCCCATGTGTTTGTCCCTCATTACTTCCTCTTTTGAAAGAGGAGGGAAACAACGTGCACGTGGCCCATTCAGTGGGCCAGTTTGATCCTGCTGCTTCTCCTGCACACAGTAGGAGATAGTGGCAACTTCCATCTTTAAAAATAAGTTGGACTTAGCGGGGTGTTTTTTTGTCACGCGAAGAAGGCTATAAGGGGCGGGAGGCATGCAGGAAGCAGACAACGTCATGAGAGGGACCCGTGAAAATCTGCGAGTGCCCAGTAACAAGCATGCAATAAAACACTCATCTGATGGCACTCTCAGCCGCATGCTAACTGTGTTGTTTCAAAATCTATTTGCAATGTTTTCCCCTTCCGTCACCTCTGTTCCTCAGCAGTCTTGACAATTTTACCACCCCCACCCCCACCCCCACCCCCAAATGCAGGCATTCCTGGAGTCTCTCATGATCCATTACCATTTCATTGTAAGATGAGTACTTTGTAAAAAAAATTTTTTTAAAAAAATAGGCAAGCACAAACGTTGAGGAAAGGGCATAACGCATGCAGATTTGTCATGAGTTTTGTAATTACCTGTGTATTGTTAGAGGAATCCCAGTAGCATAAGGCACGGAGGAAGCTGTAGCGGTGTGGCCCCAGGTGACCTTAAAAACTGTGGTGCATTGCATTGCGGGATCCTATTAATAATTAAACTATCTGTCACTTACCAACAACATACATTCCAAATTAAATTTAAGCAAAAGGGGGAGAAAGGATCATTTGGGACTGAATTAGCGAGCTTTGGAGAGAAATAAATAATAATCAAACATCTGTGTTCTAAATAGTACGTGCTTTATCAGACAAACAACTGTTACCGTCTCATTGTATAAAATTGCTTGGGGAAAACACCGTAGCTGGAAAGCAAAGTGTCTGTTAGGGAAGGCGGGGGGAAAAGTTTGTTAACGAGCCAGGAAGTGATTGAAACTTGCCATGTGGCTATATTGCCTTTATTCCCTTAAGCACCTCTGTTAGCAGTATAAGCATGTTTGCTTTCGTATTGTACTTGGTGAACTATACTGGAGCTGGTAATGGCCTCTAATCTCAGGGTAATGAAATGCATTCATAACTCCAATGTTAAGATAGTACATACTTTTTAATATATTAATGTTGGAGCCTTATTAGAATGTTTAGTTTTCGAACTGTTTTCATTGATGCTATTGATGTCGTTTGATTGTTAATGATAATCCGTGGATTTCATTCTCATCAAAGGACAGTTTGGATATATTTTATGGAAAGTCAGGATAGACAGTTTGATATAAACAGATACATAAATGAGCAGGGCTTTTATATTCTGTGCCACAGAAGGCCAAATCCTATACCCAAGATCTCAAGTTTTATACTCAGATTTCTTTAACTGCATTTATAAGTTACTCCACTATACAGTTTCAGGGCAGGAAGCACATGGAAATAAAGAAACTGTGTGTTTTTTAAAAGATTCCTTATTTGTTCAATCCTACTGCTCCCTTCTGGATGTCACAACATTGTTTTGAATTCGATGTGTGTTACTGTAATAGGTTTTAATACATAGGAACATAGGAAGCTGCTGTATACTGAGTCAGACCATTGGTCCATCTAGCTCAATATTTTGACACTGACTGGCATTGTCTCTCCAGGTTTTCAGTTAGGAATTTTTCCAGTCCTACCTGGAGGTGCCAGGAATTGAACCTGGGACCTTCTGCATGCAAAGCAGGTGCTCTTTCACTGAGTCACAGCTTCTCTCCTTATGGTATTATTATGGTTCATCTCCCCCCTGCAGCCCCCTATGAATGCCCCAAATCTGCTCCAGAGGGTCCTCAATACTCCAGAACAGTTTGGGGGCATGCAGAGACCTGCAATGGGGAGCACAGGATGGGGAAGCCCTGTCACATGAGCAGGCCTTCACTCATGCGAGGGTTGAATCCAACCCATGGCTTCGAATCACCTGTAGTATACAAAAAAAAATATTATTGGATCTCATGAGGGAGCAAGAAACAGGTATGCAGCATACACAACTTTTGCCATCTGGGTATTGGAGTCTTTTGCAGATACACTTTCAAGCATTATATCCACAGAGGGGGGCACACAAGTTCCAATTTTAACATTCCAGTGGAGAAAGGGAGACAACAGAGATGTCAACGGTGTTCCTTGCATGTTAGAACATCCCAGCTGGTCTCAAGTTTTATTTGGAATATTACCCATTGAAGAACATGAGCCTGGCTGACCATGACTGCAATCTTCAGTCTTCATCTTACAATTTTTAAAAATCACTAAGATGGTGATTCACAAGCTGTTTACATCAGTGTGCCCAATAATTCCTAAAGGTCCATGTTTGGATGTTTCTCACGAGTACTGCATGTTAAAGATTTTGCAGAAAGATTGCTTCTCCCTTTCTACACTGTGAACACTTCTGGGACTTACTGCATTGACTTCAATTGGACAATGCCAAATGCCCATGTCAGTAAATTGCTTTCTGCATTTCACTGACAGTCACTTAAGCACTTCACAGAAGTTTAGCCAAACACATTAACTGATGAGTTGTTTGTTGACCTCACCCTGTGAAGGTGAAAAATGTAATGGTTACATGGGAGTAGTAAACAAAGGACCAAAAAGGACAATATGTATGCATGTTCCTACGTATTTAATAGATTAAACCCTGCTCTTCAATATACAAATAAAACATAAGAATATTGTTAATGTATCACTGCCCTATGTGGGGAGAAAATATTACACACATTGTAATAATATACACACTGCCCTGGGAGTACCCCCCCCCCCGTAAACTTAGTGGACTTACTTCCAAGTAGACCTGCATAGGATTGTGAAGTACAGCAATAAATAACATAATGTGTTAATAATATATTGTCCTATTTCATAACACCACACATTTTCCAGCCAACCTACTTCAGCTACATTCATTCATCAGTTTCTTCCTTTTGAGACCTGTGGGCTGATGCTGAGATTATAGGATAAATACAAAAGCCACTTAGATCATGCTTGTCTAACACTTCAGCTCAGCGTAAAGATGTCACATTTTTCACTGAAAAAACGGGACAATTTATTCTAAAACTCACAATCCAGACATAACGATAGTGTGTGAGGTATGTTTCAAGCAAGTGCTTGTCACAAAAAAAATAAAAAAATTGGAGAAACATTGCTTCCCTCTGTCTTCCCTACTATTCAGTGCTCAAATGCATCTGGAGTGACCACACACAGTATAACGGAGGTATCTGGCACAGTAAACGGAATGCGTTATAATAATGATCTGAGGGGGTTGAGTGCCAAGAGGACTAGGGCTGAAACTTGGCCACTGAGAAACAAGAGTGAGTATTTGCAGTTGGGGGAGGGAGCCCTCCCTCCCTCTCTGCCAAAAACAATAGCCCAGTGAGGACTGAGCATTCTTAGTAGCCACTGTTGGAAAGGGGGGGGGAATGGAAAATTGGTCTGTGTGGGGTGGTAGGATGTAGTGCAATTCCCTGTTCGAGCCCCTTTACAGCTGATACCCTGGGGAAAGTCACGACTTGATGGCTGACTGAACAGGAGCAATCCTATAAGGGCGTGAAGACATTTCATTGCAGCTTCGCTCATAATATCTATTCGCATCCTTGGGGGCAGTGGTTGCCCCCACAAGTTCTACGATCTTCGCAGCTGACCAAAAAATAAATAAAAGGGATAACACCTAAATGTAGGTCAAGTGCTCCCGAAATGAATATACAAAGACTTGCAAAAAGAGAAGACCGAGAAATCCTTCGAGAGTCTTTCACGAAGCTGGGAAAGGTTTGCTGTGCTTCCTAGGGAGCAGAATATACCGACGTGACTGCAGCCTGGGATACAGCCTACCCTGGCTCAGGATGCTGCCTGTCTGCTCCTAAGGTAACTGTGTTAAAATATCCTATTCCAGCTGTAACACTTGTTTTACAAGAGCCCTGGTTTTGTCTGACACAATATGGAACAACATTTGTCATTCGTTATCAGGGGTGATATATTTGTTAGCCTGCAGAGAAACATCTGCTGTGCTTTAATCTCTAGTGTGCAGGCCAATATTCATAGTATACAGCTGCATAAAATCACCGTATTGGATGGGCCTGTCCAGCCTGACATGAAGGCTAGCTGGCAGGCAGACAGAAAACAGGTTTTATTATCTGCCTTTTACATATTTATTGACGTCAAATATTTCTGAGAATCCATACATTACAGCTCTTTTTATGCGTTGTTGTTCTGCCGTGACAAGCCATTGACATCCAAATGAGAAATTTACGTTACATATTTAATATGGACATCTGAATGATTATCAAATCTATAGAAGCCAAGCCTGCCCAATCACCCCTAAATAATGGATGAGAAGTGGATGTGACTCAATTTGTTCGGTATAAAACCTAGACGACCCCTGTCTCCCTTTTCATCACTACAGCACTGTCATTATTTGCTTCTATTCATCTCACTTGGCATCACTCAATAAAATCTGTGCATGATAAAGAGAATAACCTTGGTCAATGGTGAAAAGGGAGGTGGCGGGTGAGGGGAGGGTTGAGTGATCATTTTCTCCAGCCATAGGTGCAGGCCTTGGAGGTACCCTAACACATTTCTGCTTCCCAAGTTTCCTGAGTCCTTTGGCAGTTAAATTACAGCGCCGAGAATATTTTGATGGGCTTGGAGCATGAAGGAGGAAGAAAATCAGAATACTGCTCTTACAGTCTTTTAGTCATTCATTCGTTCATTCAGATCTTTATAAGCTGCCTTTCTGGGCTGAGCCAACTCAGTATAAGATGAGCAAAAATTATAGGTTTATAAAAAAAATAAATTTAAAGGACTATTTTAAAGCAGAAATACAAGAGAGTTGCCAACGTATATTTTGTAAATTACCACCGTAGCAGTAGAGAGGGTGCAATCCTTTGCATGTTTAGACAAAAACAATTCCTACAACTCCCAATATTCCCCAGCTGGGAATGCTGGGAATTGTAGGAGTTTTCCCCACAATTGTAGGCATTTTCCCTCAGTGTCGATTGGGCTCAGGGTGGAATACACTACAAGGTGAAAGAACCAGATGCATAAAATGGCCATGGCTTGCATTCCCACACACCCTCCTCCTTCACACAACTCATTAACTACTTCATCATGTCCACCTGCACAGCAGTGTGCAATTCAGCTACCCCATTCCCTTCATTTTTCCAATGTGTGCAGTACATATAAGGACATTCATAGGGTTACGCACTGCATATCTCATATTCCTTGGCATTATTTTTCTGTTGGTATAAAGGGAGCATCAATACAGTGTGGTGGATTGGTTGCTGGACTGGTGAGGCCTAGGTTCATATCCTCACTCAACCATCAGGTTCACTGGTTCTCTCAGTCTAATCCACCTCACATGGTTGTTGTGAGGTGCAAATATGGACAAACCCACATACACGACCTTAAATACTTTAGAAAGAAGGCAATATGCAAATGTTATAAATAAAAATGCATAATATTAATCTTTTCATGTGTCTAATATCTACAATGACTAAAATAGTGTATATTGTGAGTATCAGCAAATCATATGATGATATGTAAACTAGTAGTCCTTATAGGCACCTATACATTTCTAAATTTTCCAATATTGAAAAAAGAACAGAAGAACCAACCCTGATGCCTGGAATTCCCTCCCAATCCCCTTTCCTTTTGTGTCATGTCTTTTAGATTGTAAGCCTGTGGGCAGGGACTGTCAAGAAATACTTTTGTAAGCCACCGTGAGAGCCTTTTTTGGATGAATGGTGGCATAAAAATCCTTAAATAAATAAATAAATAAATAAATTCCATATGGACAAGTAGGATCCATAGCAAAATGGTGCAGTGTATAATGGCAGGGTACCACCCAAGCACTATTGCATGGCATATCCCCATTTTTTCCATTCCACCCCCCGCCCTCACACACACACACAAATTGCTGGGCATGCTCAGCCCTCATTTTGTTGTTTTGGCAAATTTATTTATCTTTTTTGTACTTCAACAAACTTTGCATCTCTCCAGAGCACCCTGATAGCTCCATCTTGTTTATTTGGTTATTATTACTTAATTTATGCCCCTCACTTTCAACATAAATTCATCTTCCCAAAGCACCTGACACAGTAGTAAGAAATATTAAAAGTCTGTCAGGGATGCTTTAGGGTGGATTCCTGCATTGAGCAGGGGGTTGGACTCGATGGCCTTGTAGGTCCCGTCCAACTCTGCTATTCTATGATTCTGTGATTCTACAACAAACAAATAAACAATCAAGACACAAAGTAAAACAGCAACTACTTCAGTGGAACATTCTCACTTTTTCTTCAGCAACCCTTTTTTTGGCTATAATCTCTTTGGCACTCATTAGCCAAGTTTGCTATTAGAGGGTGTGATAAGGCATGCAGAAGGCAATACAGATGCTCTTGCAATTATTTGACCTATCTAGGGCACAAGTTGTAGTTCTTCCCAATTTTCGGTATATAATCTGATACTCTGCAGCTGGGATTTTCACAGACAGTGGCTTATCCCACCATGGCTTGAAAATGTTTTAGCATGGATATAACAAAGGGTATATATAGTGAGCATGTTTCCATATTTGATCCATGATCAGTGAATTATCCAAGCTATCTTCAGTGTAAGGGTGCATGAAACCATTGTATGATTAGCCACAAGGAATAATAAAATGCCATTGCTAGGACCTGCAAGCTAAGAAGATATTCCCACCCACCCTCACCACTGCATTTAAAAGATACGATAGGATACAATATACAAAAGGATGAAACATCATAATTTTAGATGAAAGCCAAAGAGATCAATGTGCTTCTATGGGGATTATATAATAGGAAACATTGGTCTGGAAACAATGTGTTAGAAGGGGGGAAATCAGGCATAAGAGTATAACTGAACAAAATTGTTCATATAAGCAATATCCAAGTAGAGCTTCATACCTTCATTTCATTTATTGAACTGCTTTTCTCTCTGTGTTTTTCAGTGATTCCTTAGTTCAAAACATCTATGACGAGATAAATAAAATGGACCCTCATTAAGACTTCACTGATGCATATCATCAATTTTTTCTGTTCCTATCTCTTTATCTCTGTAATGAGACTAATTAAAAACATACAGAGGGTGATTCATTGTCTTCTTAGCCCTTGGTTGCTTGACTCATGGTGGGATGTAAAACTTGGGAGGAATACAATCCTCCACTGGATTTTCTGTTCAGCCCTTGTTAACTGTGAAAAGAAGAAGAAGAATTTAGCAGGTTGTATTACTCTTGCCATTTTCTGTCCTTTATTACACAGTATGCTGTTTCTGAAGTCAATGCCTAGCAGGCATGTTATGGATGTCCCTAGGAAAGTGTCCTGTCATTCTTCAGCTTCATGATGCAAATTATCAAGTCAGGCAGACAGCCTGTCGTACAGCCGTCCCCAAACCAGTGCCCTCCAAATGTGCTGGACTGTGACTCCCATCATACCCAGCCACCGGGAATAGTGGGAGGTGTAGTTCAACAAATGACAGTTTGGAGAAGGCTGATGTCGCATCTAGCTGGGGTTGCAGGACCTTGGATAGCTCTGAGCAGTTAACTTGATCAAATGAGGGAGACTTCCCCAATTTGACACCCTCCAGAAGTTTTGAATGACAACTCCCAGCATTCCTGATCATTGTTCATGTTGGCTGCGGCCAATGGGAGTTGATATCCAAAACATCTGGAGGGAATTGGGTTGGGGAAGGCAGTGGTCAGGTCTAGAGCTCAACTGTGACCTTCTAGCTCTCTTGGACCATATTACTCCTCCTGGACCCTTCCCTTCCTTTCCTGAAGAGTAGAATCTTCTGAGTTTTGACATGGAGTCAACTCCTGCCTTGTGTTTCACCCGCATTGGTGAGCAGGATCCAGATAGTGTGAGGCCCCTGATCAAATGGGGGGCTCTTCCTCATGGGAATCGAACTCAGGGGTGGTTGTCTCTGGGAGGCCCAGTTCAGAGGCTCCTGACTGCCAAGTTCTGGCTGCCAAATTCTGCAGCATGCACCAGCCATCCCCCCAACCCCTCCTCTTTTGTTTCATAATCCTGGCTGCAGCTCTTGGACATGAGATTACGGTGCTTTAGGGTCATTCTTTCCTTCAGTCATTCTCATGCACCTTTGGAATCTGGGGTTGGTCACTATGTTCCTGGGATCCATTTCTTCCTAGATACTGCCTCATCTTGGTAGCCTCTCAAGGCTGGAGATGGAAACCAGCATCCTAGGAACAATAGCCCTCAGTGCCCAGGGAGCCAGTCCTTCCAGCACGTTGAAATCCATTTCTCTCAGCATCTTCAACGGCACCTTTGAAAAGAAAAGATTTTCCCTTTGGTGGCTCCCGTGGTTACACTAGTTTGACCCAACAATGGAGGCACTCTGTTGGCATATTCACAAATAATGTGGCAAGATCAGATGCAAAAGCTCTCCTTTCACAAGTAGGGAATTGTTTGAAATCATATGTCATAGTTATTGAGTGAGCAGTTGGATCATTTCCCTGGCTCTTTGAATCCCTGTGATTTGTGCTGTAAAGCTATTACTGGCAATAAAGAACCCATGCCTATATGTTAATCAGGTTGAAGATGGCAGCTGTTCCACATCAAGAGGATTTTAAGACAAAAGCAGAATAAGGCGCATGGCTGGCAAGACAGGGAAAGGAAAATGGTATTCTTTGTCACAGGTTAAAATCAATTGTGATGATTTAAACTATTCTAATGAAGACATTAATATACCCTGAATACAACGTTTCAATGGTGACTGTGAATTATTGATATAATCAGCTTCAGGATTAGCTGTGTGCCTTGAATAGCTCTCTGATTCCTTTACTTTCCAAAATCTTCAGTAAGGGAATAATATAATGTACTTTGCAGTGTGATGCTAAGTGTAATAATATCATTAAACCATATAGATTTTGTAATGTTGAGAAAAAAATAGCTCTCTTTGTAAAGAATAAATTGTGGGAAGGCTAGGGCAAAATATCAACCTTTTTTTCTGGTGTGTTCTTCTGGATTGTGATAAACAAATAACACCAGAAGTTATAAGCAAGGGTGAGCATTCAAAGAGGAGGGTTCAAAAATGCAAATCCCCCCCCTCCGCACTTGAATATTTGCGGCCCATTTCTGTTCAAGGTATATTTGAACCTCAGTTGGACTCAAAATCAGTGGTCCCATCAGAGTAGGATTTGGGGGCAGATGCTCAGGGCCCCACACAGCAGAACAAGCAAGAGGGCCTCCAAACACAGCAGGGCTGGCTTACCACATGTGTAAGTAAGTGATGCAATGCACATTGCCATCTAGAGAAGGGAGGGCAAGACCATTCAGTCTAGAGCTAAAACTACCTAACTGTACGCTGGGCCAGATCTAGAGTCAGAGCTAGTTGTTTGTAATGGGTTCCCTACTCTGCCTCTAATACTGAACTCACGCATTACATTTGTGCACACACATGCACGCACACAGTCGGCAATGTACAATAATAAAGCAAAAAAAAAACCACACACATTATACTGAGTATGTAAGTGGAAACCATCTTCCATGCTTTCCTGGGATCAAACGACTAATATCGCTTTCATGGTAGAGATCTTAAATATAAACACAGTCTTCCCCTTTAACAGCATACACACAGTACACACACATACAAATATAAACACACACTGAAGCACTCTCTCACAGATTAACATTGGTTTTATTGTATAGCGATTGTTTTAACCTAATTTATATTTGCATTGCAATTTTAGAATTGTAAACCACTTGGAAATGTTGTACATGACAGGCAGTATCATAGGTTTTTTAAAATAAATAAATAAATCTCCTTGGAAAGTGAATTGAGGACTGCTAATTACATTGTTTCCACCAGTTACATATATTAATAGTTGCGCTGTCTACAATGACTAAGGGTTCCTCTTGTGTCTCTTTGGGCTTCTGATTTATGCAGCAGCTGAGCAGAGCCTGCTTTGAGGTGGTCCTCAGCAAAGTGACCTGTGATTGGCTCACTGAAATAGGGTGAGCTCTTATAAGAGGGAGCAAACACCTGGTGAACTTAGTGATTGGCGGTGGCAGGAGCAGCAACAGCAGCAGCACTCTGATAAAACCACCATGGTCACAATTTGCTTTAGATCTTTCTTTCTTTTTAAATTATTACATGGCCATTTAATATCTGGTGAAGTGGACCTTACCAGACTTCGTGTTCCAGGACAAACCTGCACAAATATCAAATTGCTCAGCGATTACAATTGCTGCCTTTTTTGCGTGGGAAATCAAAGACACTTTGTGATAATCAATTCAATAAGGAGAGAATGGGCTAATGCAAAAACTTTTGTAAATATGAAAGTCTCAAAAATACTGACTTTAAAAATGTGTCTTTTTAAGTGGTTTGCTTAACCAGAGTGTCTCTTCTGTGAATGGCAGGTCTCCAGTCCTACTATTCATAGATGGGACTGAGATTCAATGGAGGCTTCTGCTGGAGGAAGGCAGGGGGTGGGGGAGGCAGTCTCTACCAATTCTCCCCCTTCCACCACCTCCCAAGCTGTTCCAGAGGGTGCCTTAAACCTCCAGAGCAGCTTCTCAGGGGCTACAGGGAACTGCAGAGGGAAGGAGGAATCAGCAAAACTCACCACCACCATGACCATTTCCCCAGCAACTGTGACCCATGACTGGAGTTTCTTTCACAGGAACTCTGGATCCAACCCAAAGAGTTTTTGAAGCTGGAACTTGCCCAATAGGATTTACTATTTGGATGCTCAGGTCTGCATTGCCTCAGGATTGGCATGCCTAATCTCAGACAGGACAGGTGTGCCCCAGGTTTTTGTGTTTCAGGGGTGTGTGGGAGAGGGGGTGAATGGGACAGCTCTGCTTGTGCAAAGTTCTGTATGCATCTCTAATAAGTTCATGGCCTTCACGTTTTATAACTTGTGTAGTTCTTTGGTCAAATGAATTGTTTGATGGCTATAACTGCTTAAAGAAAAAAAGTGCAACAGAAAGGGAGAAGAACAGCATTACATAGTCATAAAGGTGAGAAATTCAACAAAGTAAGCATGGTTGCCATGCCCTATAGCACCAGGGTAAAAATAAAGATAGATAGAAAGAAAAACAACATTGTGGTTAGTGTCTACTGCAAACTCCTAAGCCAAAGTGAGGATGTAGATGGCTGCTTTCCTGAAAGGGGCTCATCAGAAGAGCGTTTTATCACACACTTGCAACTGCTCACACATGGTTTTTTGTGCATTCTTTAGACAACGCCATCCACCTTCCGCGTGGCTCCTGCTCCTTCTTGCCTTTTCTCCTTAAAATAGACCCCATTTAATCTGACTTCTTTTTTTGCAGAAATGTATTGTGGGACAGGAGCGGGGGCAGAGAAGCGATGGCAAGGAAGCATGATTTTCCCCTGCCTGATAATGCTCAAAGGAATTACAGGTGTTGCAGGAAAGTAGGGGTGTGCACGGACCCCCCGCTCCGCTTCACTTGCAGATCCGCCATTTTTCGGAGCGGGTCGCTCCGCCCCGCCCCCGCTCCGCCCACTTCCGCTCCGCTCCGCTCGGAGCTCCGGATCGGATCCGGAGCTCCGTTTTTGCCCCCCCATAGGCTTGCATTGAAAGCTAAAAAAGTAAACAACTTTTTTTCCGTTGAAGTTAGAAACCTCACGTTTGGCACCATGACACCTCATGGGCGTATACACACACACGCCAAGTTTCAAGGCAATCCCATCATCCCCTGATTTTTGGCGAATTTTTGAAAATCGGGCACCCCATTCACACCCCTTGGGATAGCTCCGTCAATTTGCATGTTACAAACCTCAAACTCGGCACCAGGGCAGCTTATCCATGTGTCCACATGCACGCCAAGTTGCAAGCAAATCCCATCATCCCCTGATTTTTGGCGCGGCTCTACCCTCTAACGCACCTCCCATAACCCTAATTCACACCCCTTTAGATAGCTCCGTCAATTTGCACGTTAGAAACCTCAAACTCAGCACCATGATAGCTTATCCACGTGTCCACATGCACGCCAAGTTTCAAGGCAATCCCATCATCCCCTGATTTTTGGGGAATTTATGAAAATCGGGCACCCCATTCACACCCCTTGGGATAGCTCCGTCAATTTGCATGTTAGAAACCTCAAACTCGGCACCAGGAGAGCTTATCCATGTGTCCACATGCACGCCAAGTTGCAAGCAAATCCCATCATCCCCTGATTTTTGGCATGGCTTAACTCACCCCAAATTGTCCCATTCTACAACTACGTCAATTTGCACGTTAGAAACCTCAAACTCAGCACCATGATAGCTTATCCACGTGTCCACATGCACGCCAAGTTTCAAGGCAATCCCATCATCCCCTGATTTTTGGGGAATTTATGAAAATCGGGCACCCCATTCACACCCCTTGGGATAGCTCCGTCAATTTGCATGTTAGAAACCTCAAACTCGGCACCAGGAGAGCTTATCCATGTGTCCACATGCACGCCAAGTTGCAAGCAAATCCCATCATCCCCTGATTTTTGGCGCGGCTTAAACTTTTTAACTCACCCCAAATCAAGTCCCATTCTACAACTACGTCAATTTGCACGTTAGAAACCTATCCTTTGGTCCCATGACAGCTTACCCATGTGTCCCCATGGACACCAAGTTTCAAGGCAATCCCATCATCCCCTGATGTTAGGGGAACTTTTGAAATTTGAACACTCCAGTATGTCAGGGATTTAAAGTTGCAATTGCAGACAGCTCAATGGGGCCAGTTCCAAGGCAATCCCAACATGCCACGAGATAACCCTAAATCTTCTGGCACATTTGAAAAAGGGATTATTGAATTTGATAAAGTCTAAGTGAGCGCAGGAAGGACTTCTCCCCTGAGTCAAAGCAAGACACATACACCATCGCTGCAAGGCGGGAAGGGGAGAATTATTATTATTATTATTATTTATTTATATAGCACCATCAATGGAAAGCAGGCAGGCAGCATGCATTGTAGTGCCGCAAGGATGGCTTGAGCACTAACGCATAGCAAACCAACCCATAAGTGGGCGCAAAGTGAGGCAAAGATGGCTGGTTGTTTCTTTCTAAGCCAGCAGTTACGCCTTGAGGGGCACAGAGGAGGACGATTGGGAGCAAACCAGGCACCAGGCGGGCAGAGAGGCAGGCAGAGTAGGCGAGGAGTCAGTCCTGGCAGATGCCCCACCACAGCAGCACCCCGGGGGAGGCGGGCAGGCAGGCAGGCAGGCTGCGGGCATTTCTGGGGGCACAAGGAAGTGATGGCTGGTTTCTAAGCCAGCATTGCAGTTAGTCACGCATTGCAAACGCAAACCATCCCAGCGAGTCGGTCACCGAGGAGGACAGGCTAGCAGAGGGGCAGGCAGAGTGACATGTCATAGATCTAGTATTGGGGAGGAGTCAGTCCCGGCAGATGCCCCAACACAGTAGCACCCTGGGTGGGCATTGGAAAACGCCATCTTGTGGGTCAATACTTCCCCCACCCCATGTCCTGCAGGGTTGCCTGCCTAACCCTTGTGGGGATGGGAGATGGAGAGCTTAGAGTGGCAGTGCCAGCAGCAGCCTTCGGCTTTCCCCTGGAACCAGTCGCCTTGCCCGCCTCTTTCCCCAGCAAGATCGCCTGGTGCTGCCTATGAAGATGCATCTTCATGCTGCTGGTTCCATAATGCCCTGTCGATGAACCCCTGCTTAGGCTGAGTTTGCAGTGGCGACAGACAGCAAAGCGGGGATCCGCTCCCAACTCAAAGTGGTCCCACACGATGCTTGTCTTTCGTTTCTGTGGTGACACCACCAATTGCCCGCCTGAGCTCTCTGGTGTTGCCACAGAAACAGGGGTGTGGGATGAGACTGGGGAGAGAGCCTCGGCCTGCTGCTGCTCCTCCTCAGCCCCCACATCCTGGAGGCCCACCGCCTCCTCCTCCTCCCCCCCCTCCACTGTGCTGAGGACCTCGTCTAGGTCCATCAGCGGGCTCGTGGGCTGAAAGGAGAATGAAGGAGTTGGGGATACTCCTCCTCCTCTAATGGCACTGCTGCCACGTGCCTCTTGCAAACGGGCACTTTTCCCATTCCCACCCTCAAAAAGAGAACGCCGGGCACAAGTTGCAGAAGAGAGTGGCTCTGCCTGCTGCTTGTCCTGCTTCTGTTTTGGAGCAGTCAGCCAAGGAGTTGCCCGTTTGAGTTTCACAGGAGGAGAGGAAGCCCTGCTGGCAGACTGAGCCTTGCTGCTTTCAGCACGCCTGCTTTCTCTTTTCATGATGACTAACAAAATATTAATACTACTAATACTATGTATAAGGTACTACTAAGAATATGTATAAGAAGAATATAATATGTTTAAATGTAGGGAAATGGGACAAGAACAATAAAATATACTACTACTAATATGTATGAGAATATACTACTAAGAATATCTACAAGAATATAATAATATGTTTTAGAATATTACTAATAAATGTAGGGAAATGGGACAAGAAATGGGACAACCACTACTATAAGAAGAACAAAATATGAATACTACTACTAATATGTATGACAATGTATACTAATAGACTACTAAGACTATGTCAAAGAATATAATAATAATATGTTTAAGAATAGGGAAATGGTGTGCGTATGCTTTCCCCAAAATGCTCAATCTGTGGCTGCCTGTTGAACTTGACAAAAGCAGCCCACTCCGTCGAAGTTACACAGAGAAGAAAAAGAGAATCCAATTTTTTTGGTATATTTGGTATATAGAAGATAGAAGGAAACACAATCAGGATTTAAGAGAGGGGAGGGGGAAAAAGAACCAACCACTACTATAAGAAGAACAAAATATGAATACTAATATAATATGTATGAGAATATATACTAATGGACTATGTGAAAGAATATAATAAAATATGTTTAAGAATATAAATGTAGGGAAATGGGACAAAAAGTGTGTGTATGCTTTCAAAAGAAAGCTTTCACAAAAGCAGAACAGTCAGGCTTTAATACAGGGAAGGGGGGGGCAACCAACCCAACCACACACTCCAAAATTCAAAAATAAAGTTTATATTAAATCAAAGTAAGGGGAAAACACAGGGCAAACTAAGCTACAAGTCAGAAAGAAGCAAACAAACACACACACGCGCCAAACTAAACCTATATTAAATTAATCTATCTCCAAAGCAGGAGCACTAGCTAAGTAAGTGTTCCCTCCACGAACGCCAACCCACAAAGAGACACAAAACAGAAAGTTCTCAGGGTGGGTCTGCCTTAGTCCCCCCTCCAACGCTGGGATTGGAGGAGGATGCTTTCTGAGGAGATGAATTCTCATCAGGATTGGGAGTTGAATGTGCCTGTCATCGCTTCCAAAATAATAATAATAATAAAAAAAAAAAACCCAAACCCCGATTTTTAAAAAAATATTGCACGTGAACCACAGCACGCAGAAAGTTGAGAGTGGTCTCAAAATGACCCCCATCCACGACTCTCTGTGCACAAGAATTTTCAGAACGATAGCTTAAACCCCCCCCCAGTTATCCCCGATTCTTTCCCTCAATGCAATCCTATGGGCGAAAAGCCGAAACGCCGTTTGAGCCCTGCGGTTGACCCGATTTTTAAAAAAATATTGCACGTGAACCACAGCACGCAGAAAGTTGAGAGTGGTCTCAAAATGACCCCCATCCACGACTCTCTGTGCACAAGAATTTTCAGAACGATAGCTTAAACCCCCCCCCAGTTATCCCCGATTCTTTCCCTCAATGCAATCCTATGGGCGAAAAGCCGAAACGCAGTTTGAGCCCCGCGGTTGACCCGATTTTTAAAAAAATATTGCACGTGAACCACAGCACGCAGAGAGGTGAGAGTGGTCTCAAAATGACCCCCATCCACGACTCTCTGTGCACAAGAATTTCCAGAACGATAGCTTCAAAAACAACGTAGTTATGCGCGATTATTTGCCGCAATGCAATCCTATGGCGAAATGTTTTCAAGATGGCGACCGGAGCGCTCCGACTGAACTCGGAGCTCCGAAAAATGGTCGCTTCTCTTCGCCTTGCTTCTAGGGGGTCCGCGGTCCGCTCCTACTCCGCCTCTGGGTAAGGCGGAGCAGGCCAATCCGCTACTGCTTCTACGCTCCTAATCGGAGCGGAGCACATCCCTACAGGAAAGCACAAAATAGTACTTGTGCTACCCTGATATCTGCTGGGAAAGAAATGCATGGAGTCTCCTACACATTAGGCATGTGCTCCGCTCCGATTAGAAGCCCAGAAGCAGGAGCGAATTGGCCTGCTCCGCCTTGCCCAGAGGCAGAGTAGAAGCAGACCGCGGACCCTTAGAAGCAAGGCGAAGAGAAGTGGCCATTTTCGGAACGCTCCGGTTTCCGTGGTCCGATCCGATCGCCATCTTGAAACATTTCGCCCATAGGATTGCATTGCGGAAAAGAAAGGGGGATAACTGTGTTGTTTTTGAAGCTATCTTTCTGAAAATTCTTGTGCTTAGAGACTCGTGGATGGGGGTCATTTTGAGCCTACTCACAGCTCTCTGCGTGCTGCGGTTCGTGTGCTAGAATTTTTAAAAAAACTGGCGGGAAAATACCTTTTCCAAAGGGCTGAGGGGCAGAGTCAACTCCCGGTCATGATCACATGATCCCAAAGTTGGAGGAGGGGATAGGCAAAATGGGTAACTTGGGATTCTGGGAACTTCTCTTTCTTAGTCTGAACGGACTTTTCCCAGTGTTTTTTAAAACAGTAGCCCCACCAAATGCACAAACACAACCTGAAATCATATACTAAGCCAATAATAAGAGATAGAAACACAGCACTGCTACCCACCCTAACTTTGGGGAACAACTGAAAAGATGTGGTGCAAGGGGATGAGCTCCCCTAGGGCATCCCATGTGGACGTGCCCCCACTCTCTCCTGTACTTGGAGGGCAATCAGAGCCCTCCAAAGAGAGTAACCCGGTGGAGCAATGCCTATCATGAGTTGAAGTGACAGTTCTACTCCTTAGCTGTCATGGTGAAGCAATGGCTTTCATGAGTTGAACTGGCAGCTGCTTCCCCCTCCCCTGGGCACGTCCCCCTATTGCTGGTAAAAGACAGATACAGCCTTTTTAAAGAAGTTCTTCTTGTTGTTTATTCAGCAACACTGCTGCTTTTAATTCCACCCCTCCTTTGTTTATTTATTTATTTATTCCATTTTATATGCATTACTGGCTTATCCTTGGCTCACTTCCTTATGCCCCCAGAAATGTCTGCTGCCTGCCTGCCTTCCCTCTCTCCTCCCCTGCCCGCCTCGCAAGGATGTTGTGTGTGTCTGGCTTTGACTCAGGGGAGAAGTCCTTCCTGCGCTCACTTGGAGTTTTGGAAGATCCAAATCCATTTTTCAAGTGTGGAAGAAGGTTCATATAGGTTTATCTCTACTCCCCAATTCATGGCATGTTGGGATTTCCTTTGAAATGGCCCCATTGAGATATCTGCAGGTTCAAGCCCCACCAAAAAACAGGGGATGATGGGACTGCCTTGAGTCTGGGCGTGCGTGTGTATCCCTGGATAAGCTATCATGGTGGTGAGTTTGAGGTTTTTAACGTGCAAATTGACGGAGCTATCAAAAGGGGTGTGAATGTGGTGCCCGATTTTCATAAATTCCCCAAAAATCAGGGGATGATGGGACTGCCTTGAGTCTGGGCGTGCGTGTGTATCCCTGGATAAGCTATCATGGTGGTGAGTTTGAGGTTTTTAATGTGCAAATTGAAGGAGCTATCGAAAGGGGTGTGAATGGGGTGTTGGATTTTCATAAATTCCCCAAAATTCAGGGGATGATGGGATTGCCTTGAGTCTTGGCGTGCGTGTGTATACCTCCATGAGGTGTCATGGTGCCAAACGTGAGGTTTCTAACTTTCACAGAAAAAAAGTTGTATACTTTTTAAGCTTAATGCAAGCCTACGGGGGGGGAAACAGAGCTCCGATCCGGATCCGGAGCTCCGAGCGGAGCAGAGCGGGCATGGGCGGAGCGGGGCAGAGCGAAGCGGCCCGATCCGCAAATCACGGATCTGGAAGTGAAGCGGAGTGGGGGGTCCGTGCACACCCCTACTACACATTTCTGACATGGGTGGCTGATATAACTTCCAATGTCAGAAGGGCAAGTAGGAATGAGAGGACTGACTATCCTGGACAACCTTAGTCAATAAGAAAGAGTTGGTCACTGAGAGTAAAGTAGTAGCATCTTTGGGGAAAGGAACCATGTATGGCTAGAATTCATGGCCTTATGCAAAGTTTAAGATAACTAGACTCAAACCTGTACCTCAGATTTCAGGAAAGCTGGTTTTAATAAGTTCGGTGAAATTGTATGAAGGGGTCCATGGCTAGACATACTAATGGGGAAAGAAGATCAAAGTAGGAGGGGGTTCCTGAAAGAGTTAGTCAAGGCACAATCACAACAAATTCCAATGAGAAAGAAATATGGGAGACTAGGGACTCATCTACACCAGGCAGGATATTGCACTATGAAAGCGGTATATAAAAGGCAGGAGCTACTCTACGGCTTTATAGCGGTATTGAAGTGCACTGACAACTGTTGGGGCCCATGACACGTACCATCTACTGCTTTCATAATACTTTCATAGTGTTATATCTTGCTTGGTGTAGATGTGTCATGGGCCCCAACAGTTGTCAGCGAACTTCATTACCACTATAAAGCAGTAGTGTAGATCCTGCAGTGCACTTCAACACCACTATAAAGCAGTAGTGTGGCTCCTGCCTTTCATATACCGCTTTCATACTGCTTTCATAGTGGAATATCCTGCTTGGTGTAGATGAGCCCAGGGGATGTTGGCGAAATGAGTTTGAATGAGTTCATATTTCTATTAATCTGAACTGTTGATTCTTCAGTGAACTGGCATTTTATGAGTTGCATGGAATCCACAGACTTGCATACCAGTTTTGGAACTGGCATTTTATGGATTCCACAGACTTGCATGCCAGCTTTTTTACTCACAGGGAGGGGGGTTACATAAATTCACACTTGCACAAGTGCACATTAGGGCAAGTGTGGACTTGCAGAAACGGAACGAAATTCTTGTACATCTCTAAAAAAAAAAATCCAATTCCATCAATGAGTGGAAAATGGAATGAAAAGTACCTGACAATCTATGAAACACAGATAGAATGGATTAAACAAATGGATTTAACAACACAGATGGAGCCAATGTAGCTGCATGAAAAACTTGGTGATGAGGTGAAAATGAAAAAGGACATGTATAAGAAAGGGATGGAAGGACAGGTCACCAAGGAAAAGTACAAACAGGCAAGTAAGTAGCCCAGACTTATTGGGACAGTGTCAGAATGAGTGTTAGAAACAATTGAAACTGGCAAAGTTTTCTAAGGGCAACAAACAGGGTTTTTTCCAGGTATGTTTGAAGCAAATGGAATAATAATAATATGATAGTAAATGTGGTGAAATGTTATTGGGTGATGAAGACAAGGTAGAAAATGATCATCTCCTATTTTGCCTCCATCTTCTCCCCAAAGGGGATCTGTATGCAACTTCACCAAAGTAGTGTGACTAGTGAAGGGTCAGGACTGTAATTCAAGATTGATAAGGAATTGGTCAGGAAATACCTAGCTACCTTAAGTGTGTTCAAGTCTCCGGGGCCCAGGTTAATTGGATCCTAGGTTACTGAAGGAATTCACTGATTTACTCCCAGAACCTCTGTCTATCATCTTTTAGAAATCCCAGAGAATGGGTGAGGTGCTCAGAGACAGGGAAATGTTGTCCCAAATTTCAAAAAGTAAGGGGGAAGAGAATCAAGGATACTACAGACCAAATAAACAGACTTGAATATTAGGAGAAACTAGAAGAGCTGATAGAGGAGTCAATTTGTAAGTACCATGATAATAATGCAGTTATTAGTAGAGGCCACCATGTATTTTTCAACAATAATTCCTCATTGACTGATTCTCTCTCTCTCTCTCTCTCTTTCTCTCTCTCTCCCCCCCCCCCTCCGGGTTACTAGATTAATGGATTATAGGAATGCTGTGGATGTAATTTATCTTTTTAACTTCAGGAAAACACCGACAAAGTTCCCCACAATATTTAGGTTAGCAAACTGGTTAAATGTGGATGAGATGGGGAAAATGCAGAAAAGGGCAACTAAAATGATCATCAAGCTGGTGGGAGGTACAGGACTGATAAAAGGAAGTATTTCTTCACACCGAACATAGTTAAACTATGGAATCCACTCCCAACAATTTGGATGCCTTTAAAAGGGGATTGGATAAGTTCCTGGCTACTAGTCCTGATGGCTATTTTCTACCCCCAGTATCAGAGGATGTAAACCTGTATATTCCAGTTGCTGGGGAACATGGGTGGGAGGGTGCTGTTGCACCATGTCCTGACTGTGTGTCCCTGGTTGAAAACTGGCTGACTACTGTATGAACAGAGTGCGGGATTGGATGGACCCATGGTCTGATCCAGCATGGCTCTTCTTATGTTCTTAGATGATAGTACTATCAAGTAGGGATGTGCTCCGCTCCGATTAGGAGCGTAGAAGCAGTAGCGGATTGGCCTGCTTCGCCTTACCCAGAGGCGGAGTAGGAGCGGACCGCGGACCCCCTAGAAGCAAGGCGAAGAGAAGCGACCATTTTTCGGAGCTCCGAGTTCAGTCGGAGCGCTCCGGTCGCCATCTTGAAAACATTTCGCCATAGGATTGCATTGCGGCAAATAATCGCGCATAACTACGTTGTTTTTGAAGCTATCGTTCTGGAAATTCTTGTGCACAGAGAGTCGTGGATGGGGGTCATTTTGAGACCACTCTCACCTCTCTGCGTGCTGTGGTTCACGTGCAATATTTTTTTAAAAATCGGGTCAACCGCGGGGCTCAAACTGCGTTTCGGCTTTTCGCCCATAGGATTGCATTGAGGGAAAGAATCGGGGATAACTGGGGGGGGGTTTAAGCTATCGTTCTGAAAATTCTTGTGCACAGAGAGTCGTGGATGGGGGTCATTTTGAGACCACTCTCAACTTTCTGCGTGCTGTGGTTCACGTGCAATATTTTTTTAAAAATCGGGTCAACCGCAGGGCTCAAACGGCGTTTCGGCTTTTCGCCCATAGGATTGCATTGAGGGAAAGAATCGGGGATAACTGGGGGGGGGTTTAAGCTATCGTTCTGAAAATTCTTGTGCACAGAGAGTCGTGGATGGGGGTCATTTTGAGACCACTCTCAACTTTCTGCGTGCTGTGGTTCACGTGCAATATTTTTTTAAAAATCGGGGTTTGGGTTTTTTTTTTTTATTATTATTATTATTTTGGAAGCGATGACAGGCACATTCAACTCCCAATCCTGATGAGAATTCATCTCCTCAGAAAGCATCCTCCTCCAATCCCAGCGTTGGAGGGGGGACTAAGGCAGACCCACCCTGAGAACTTTCTGTTTTGTGTCTCTTTGTGGGTTGGCGTTCGTGGAGGGAACACTTACTTAGCTAGTGCTCCTGCTTTGGAGATAGATTAATTTAATATAGGTTTAGTTTGGCGCGTGTGTGTGTTTGTTTGCTTCTTTCTGACTTGTAGCTTAGTTTGCCCTGTGTTTTCCCCTTACTTTGATTTAATATAAACTTTATTTTTGAATTTTGGAGTGTGTGGTTGGGTTGGTTGCCCCCCCCTTCCCTGTATTAAAGCCTGACTGTTCTGCTTTTGTGAAAGCTTTCTTTTGAAAGCATACACACACTTTTTGTCCCATTTCCCTACATTTATATTCTTAAACATATTTTATTATATTCTTTCACATAGTCCATTAGTATATATTCTCATACATATTATATTAGTATTCATATTTTGTTCTTCTTATAGTAGTGGTTGGTTCTTTTTCCCCCTCCCCTCTCTTAAATCCTGATTGTGTTTCCTTCTATCTTCTATATACCAAATATACCAAAAAAATTGGATTCTCTTTTTCTTCTCTGTGTAACTTCGACGGAGTGGGCTGCTTTTGTCAAGTTCAACAGGCAGCCACAGATTGAGCATTTTGGGGAAAGCATACGCACACCATTTCCCTATTCTTAAACATATTATTATTATATTCTTTGACATAGTCTTAGTAGTCTATTAGTATACATTGTCATACATATTAGTAGTAGTATTCATATTTTGTTCTTCTTATAGTAGTGGTTGTCCCATTTCTTGTCCCATTTCCCTACATTTATTAGTAATATTCTAAAACATATTATTATATTCTTGTAGATATTCTTAGTAGTATATTCTCATACATATTAGTAGTAGTATATTTTATTGTTCTTGTCCCATTTCCCTACATTTAAACATATTATATTCTTCTTATACATATTCTTAGTAGTACCTTATACATAGTATTAGTAGTATTAATATTTTGTTAGTCATCATGAAAAGAGAAAGCAGGCGTGCTGAAAGCAGCAAGGCTCAGTCTGCCAGCAGGGCTTCCTCTCCTCCTGTGAAACTCAAACGGGCAACTCCTTGGCTGACTGCTCCAAAACAGAAGCAGGACAAGCAGCAGGCAGAGCCACTCTCTTCTGCAACTTGTGCCCGGCGTTCTCTTTTTGAGGGTGGGAATGGGAAAAGTGCCCGTTTGCAAGAGGCACGTGGCAGCAGTGCCATTAGAGGAGGAGGAGTATCCCCAACTCCTTCATTCTCCTTTCAGCCCACGAGCCCGCTGATGGACCTAGACGAGGTCCTCAGCACAGTGGAGGGGGGGGAGGAGGAGGAGGCGGTGGGCCTCCAGGATGTGGGGGCTGAGGAGGAGCAGCAGCAGGCCGAGGCTCTCTCCCCAGTCTCATCCCACACCCCTGTTTCTGTGGCAACACCAGAGAGCTCAGGCGGGCAATTGGTGGTGTCACCACAGAAACGAAAGACAAGCATCGTGTGGGACCACTTTGAGTTGGGAGCGGATCCCCGCTTTGCTGTCTGTCGCCACTGCAAACTCAGCCTAAGCAGGGGTTCATCGACAGGGCATTATGGAACCAGCAGCATGAAGATGCATCTTCATAGGCAGCACCAGGCGATCTTGCTGGGGAAAGAGGCGGGCAAGGCGACTGGTTCCAGGGGAAAGCCGAAGGCTGCTGCTGGCACTGCCACTCTAAGCTCTCCATCTCCCATCCCCACAAGGGTTAGGCAGGCAACCCTGCAGGACATGGGGTGGGGGAAGTATTGACCCACAAGATGGCGTTTTCCAATGCCCACCCAGGGTGCTACTGTGTTGGGGCATCTGCCGGGACTGACTCCTCCCCAATACTAGATCTATGACATGTCACTCTGCCTGCCCCTCTGCTAGCCTGTCCTCCTCGGTGACCGACTCGCTGGGATGGTTTGCGTTTGCAATGCGTGACTAACTGCAATGCTGGCTTAGAAACCAGCCATCACTTCCTTGTGCCCCCAGAAATGCCCGCAGCCTGCCTGCCTGCCTGCCCGCCTCCCCCGGGGTGCTGCTGTGGTGGGGCATCTGCCAGGACTGACTCCTCGCCTACTCTGCCTGCCTCTCTGCCCGCCTGGTGCCTGGTTTGCTCCCAATCGTCCTCCTCTGTGCCCCTCAAGGCGTAACTGCTGGCTTAGAAAGAAACAACCAGCCATCTTTGCCTCACTTTGCGCCCACTTATGGGTTGGTTTGCTATGCGTTAGTGCTCAAGCCATCCTTGCGGCACTACAATGCATGCTGCCTGCCTGCTTTCCATTGATGGTGCTATATAAATAAATAATAATAATAATAATAATTCTCCCCTTCCCGCCTTGCAGCGATGGTGTATGTGTCTTGCTTTGACTCAGGGGAGAAGTCCTTCCTGCGCTCACTTAGACTTTATCAAATTCAATAATCCCTTTTTCAAATGTGCCAGAAGATTTAGGGTTATCTCGTGGCATGTTGGGATTGCCTTGGAACTGGCCCCATTGAGCTGTCTGCAATTGCAACTTTAAATCCCTGACATACTGGAGTGTTCAAATTTCAAAAGTTCCCCTAACATCAGGGGATGATGGGATTGCCTTGAAACTTGGTGTCCATGGGGACACATGGGTAAGCTGTCATGGGACCAAAGGATAGGTTTCTAACGTGCAAATTGACGTAGTTGTAGAATGGGACTTGATTTGGGGTGAGTTAAAAAGTTTAAGCCGCGCCAAAAATCAGGGGATGATGGGATTTGCTTGCAACTTGGCGTGCATGTGGACACATGGATAAGCTCTCCTGGTGCCGAGTTTGAGGTTTCTAACATGCAAATTGACGGAGCTATCCCAAGGGGTGTGAATGGGGTGCCCGATTTTCATAAATTCCCCAAAAATCAGGGGATGATGGGATTGCCTTGAAACTTGGCGTGCATGTGGACACGTGGATAAGCTATCATGGTGCTGAGTTTGAGGTTTCTAACGTGCAAATTGACGTAGTTGTAGAATGGGACAATTTGGGGTGAGTTAAGCCATGCCAAAAATCAGGGGATGATGGGATTTGCTTGCAACTTGGCGTGCATGTGGACACATGGATAAGCTCTCCTGGTGCCGAGTTTTAGGTTTCTAACATGCAAATTGACGGAGCTATCCCAAGGGGTGTGAATGGGGTGCCCGATTTTCATAAATTCCCCAAAAATCAGGGGATGATGGGATTGCCTTGAAACTTGGCGTGCATGTGGACACGTGGATAAGCTATCATGGTGCTGAGTTTGAGGTTTCTAACGTGCAAATTGACGGAGCTATCTAAAGGGGTGTGAATTAGGGTTATGGGAGGTGCGTTAGAGGGTAGAGCCGCGCCAAAAATCAGGGGATGATGGGATTTGCTTGCAACTTGGCGTGCATGTGGACACATGGATAAGCTGCCCTGGTGCCGAGTTTGAGGTTTGTAACATGCAAATTGACGGAGCTATCCCAAGGGGTGTGAATGGGGTGCCCGATTTTCAAAAATTCGCCAAAAATCAGGGGATGATG
Organism: Elgaria multicarinata webbii; assembly: GCF_023053635.1. Taxonomy (NCBI): domain Eukaryota; kingdom Metazoa; phylum Chordata; class Lepidosauria; order Squamata; family Anguidae; genus Elgaria; species Elgaria multicarinata. The sequence continues at coordinate 42,181,487 of NC_086177.1, read as the reverse complement.
GGATTGCCTTGAAACTTGGCGTGTGTGTGTATACGCCCATGAGGTGTCATGGTGCCAAACGTGAGGTTTCTAACTTCAACGGAAAAAAAGTTGTTTACTTTTTTAGCTTTCAATGCAAGCCTATGGGGGGGCAAAAACGGAGCTCCGGATCCGATCCGGAGCTCCGAGCGGAGCGGAGCGGAAGTGGGCGGAGCGGGGGCGGGGCGGAGCGACCCGCTCCGAAAAATGGCGGATCTGCAAGTGAAGCGGAGCGGGGGGTCCGTGCACACCCCTACTATCAAGTGGATATAGAGCTGGTTTCTGTCCTGGGCCTGGGTAGACTCTTCAAATGCACAGGAATAGGATGGGGGATATCTGGCCAAGCAGTAGTAGTGATAAAAAAAAATCAATCAGAGGCTGAGCACGAGTCATTTAGGCTGCATTAATAGAACCATAATTTTCAAGTCACAAGAAGTAATAGTTCCAGTTACTTCTGTACTACTCAGTCCTCATCTGAAGACTCTACCCAGTTCTGGGTACCACACTTTAAGAAAGGTATAGACTAAGGGTCCACCTTGATGAGGGGTTTGTCCCGGGGTGATCCGCAATGGTGACAGGTAACTTATATGTCACAGCCACCATCGCAGAGCCTTGCCAGGGCATTCCTGTCACGTTCCAATATTAAAAAGTTGTGTACTTACCGTGACTTTTCCCAGTTAGAACAAGGTGATGATGGCATCTAACATCTGTCGCCTTGCTTCGGAGTTACAGCGGAGGCATGCCCCAGCCGATGGTGACCCCTGATTGGTCACCATTGGCTGGACAGGTGAGGGACACAAGCACACAGCTCCCCCTCTTTGTTGTTCTCTTAGTCTCTCTCTTTTTTTTAATGGAACGAAATAGGGTGACATTTTGCAATGCAAGCTGCTGACAGGCAAGCAGGCAGGGGAAGAGATGGCAGCGGGGGATGGCGTGACGTGAGCTGCCCATAGAATAATGCCTCTGCACCTCTACAGCGTGGCAGAAGGATGCCATGCTGGAGAAGTGCATGAATGCCAAAGGAAAAAAATACTTTAAAAACTTGGGGGGGGGTGGACATGTCCTGCGCCCGTGCAATGACAGGCAGGCACAGAAACATGGGCACAGCGGCCACGGTGGCTCCTTCCAGCAAACCCCACACTTGCGCTCCTTCCCATGCAGATAGCGGGAAGGAACGGAAATGTGGGGGATTGAGGGCTTGCAGCGCCAATGCGCCTCCGTCAAGACATGGCCCCAATGTTTTGCCCTCTTGTATGTGATGGACTTTCAGGTATTTTAAGAGTGCTATCATGTCCCCCTCAGTCTTCTCTTCTCCAGTTTTGGCATGACCACTTCCTTCAACATTTCCTAATAGGGCTGTCTCCCACCCACCCCCATATAGCTGGTTGGTTTATTGATTTTGTCTTCTCCTTAACCTGTTAACCAATTGAAGTTTCTGAAGTTTCTAAGGATCACCCAAGTAGACAGCAATGCAAGAATCCATCTTGGGATGTTATCAATGCATGCATAACTGAAGCAGGGATGTTGGAAGATTCCATTTGGGGGGGGGGGAGGTGAACCCGACAGATTATTTTTCCAGTTCAGCCCTGCAGATTTTGTTCCATTTTCCTCTGCTGCCATCAACTCATTCTGTACTGAGTTGAGGCATTGCACAAATGGCAGCCATTAAAACAACAACAAATCCATGTTTTTGTTTTTGTTTTAAACTGGGTTCTGCCATTTGTGCAAATTGCAATTTGCATATTTATTTGTTTTTTGGATCTTGAAATGTACACAAATGTAATATGTGCAACATTTAAAAAAAACAATATTTCTGTTCTTGCGCAAGAACTTGTTTATAGGTCTGCCTATCCACTATGCAGCCTCACAGAGGCATATTCCCCTCTTGTCAATATCCTTGTTAGTTTCAGCCTCTCCACACATTACTTCATTTAGCCCAGCAGAGCTATATCCTCTACTTGTCAAACAACTTGTCAATTCCCCTCTGCCTTTGCTGGGAAAGTGCTGACATGGTTAGTGCAAATGAGAGCTGGAAAAAGGTGGTGTGGAGGCTACACCTGTGTTAAAAGCACTTGTTTGAGACTCAGGCAAGAGTGCAATGAAAGTGGGTTACCCCCAAGTGTCACTTCAAACCCTGAGGATCAGGTTACTAAGTGGGTCATCTGGTCCCATTTTCCGGACCTGTCAATGGGTAAAATACATGTGTTTTGACACTTAATAATAATAATAATAATAATAATAATAATAATAATAATAATTCTTACCTGCCTCTCCATTCTGATCGAGGCGGGGAACAACAGTAAATATAAAATACATAAAAATGAATTAAAACATAATATACATTGTTAAAATAATATCCTACAAACATTCTAAAACATCTTAAAATTAAGGAAAAGGGACCGGCTCTAAAGAGGACCAAAAGGGACACCATAGACCATAGGCCATGGAGCAGAATAGGAACGCTCAGACCCCACACTATCTTCTGGGATTGATACATATCAAAACATAACTGAAACAAAATTCTCATCCATCCCTAAATCTACACAACATTTATCAATAAGCCCCCTGATCTACCAAGAAAGGTCCATATATGCAGCTGGACTGTACAGTCATATATTATGTACCACTTCCCCCTATCACTGACCATCTGGGGCACTAGTCACACACATACATCAAAAAAGCACAACTACAACTGGATGGGGGTCAAGATGGGCAAATATATGGAACATTCAATTTCCTGGTTTAAGCAAAGATGGGTTATTTCCAATTCAAATATGAAAAAGTACTCCTTTAATAAGTTCCAGTATTATATCAATGGCAAGCTACATTTATTCCATGGAACCCTTAATAGTTTGGAATTCTACTCTTATGTACACTTCAAATTACAATTGATTTCCCCATAAATCTCGTGTTTAATTTTTTAAACATGCTGTAAGTGAATTTCCCATCTCCATATGGATATATATATATATATATATATATATATATATATATATATAGTAGCTTCTCAATGAGGCTTCCCCACCCACCACTCGAACTGTTACTGTAGTTGAATACATGGGCAATTATTTTCAAACAGCTGGAAACTTTTAAAAGCTCTTTCTTCCCGTGTAAGACTTTACTGGCTAGCTCTTCTTTAATGATGGATTGTGTAGACTGCCTACCTCTCTGATCTCTCCTTTGTTCGTAGTTAACCGTGAAAAAGGTCTGTAACTTGAACTACGCCACAACCAGGTTCCACACAGGAGTTTCCCCATTTGGCAAATTATTTGCCTTTGTTGCATTCATTTTTGTTTATAAAATACTAATTACCTCTTTTATTGTTTGAAGAGATTAAAAGTTAATAGGAGAAACTAAATAAACAGAATGCCATTCTGCACAAACTATATACGCTGGTAATTAATTTCTGGCCTCCTCTGAGCTAATTAACTCATATAAAGAAATGAAGTTAATGAACCATAATTCTAGTCATACAAGTGTAGATACAAGCAGTTTGACTTAATGAATTAATAAGATATTTCCTTTCTAGGGGTTTTTCAATTGCGCTCCTAGTCTGTAGGGTCCTTTAATGTGTCTTTCTGGTTAAAATATTTAATAAATATTAGGGCAACCTGGAGATTAGTTTTGCCTCATAGAAGAAACCTGGCATCCAAAGTGAGGCCAAGATTTTGACTCAGCTGGTCTAATGAATCTGCGATACGCAACAGAGGTGATTTACTGCACCATGATGGGGGTGTATTTAGGGACTCTGTGACTTAAAAAGTAATGACTGCCGACAATGCTGTTAAGGAGCCTTACCTGTGAAAAGAAGGCAAATAAAATGAAGTAGCATTTTGGTTATATCTATGCCTTCTGCAGACTGAAGGGATCAATCACCACTACAAAACTGTTGTCAGACTCACTTCCATCAACCTTTTCACCCTGAGTTGCACTATTTGAGGAATGTAGTGTAATCAAAACTTATGAAGGATGAAGTAGCTTTGGGGGGGGGGAGTATGCAACTATTTATTGGGTTTGAGCCTGCATCTGTAGTTTAAAAAATAATGGTGGTTATGTAATGCTTCTTGAATTCAACTGGACTTCTGTTCTTTATTGTATTTTTATTCTATAATCTATCTATCTATCTAATATAGTGTGTGTTGGGAGGAATCTAATCTGTGGGTGTGTTGCTTGGGGACTTACCAGTATCCCTTTTTGAGGAAAGCCTGGATTATATACATAATTTCAGAAAAAGAAAGACATTAAAGGAAGGGGGGAATAGGCTTTTTAAAGCTTAAAAGTGGGAACAAAACCAGCATGCGTTTTCTGTGATTTGTTGATGTCACAGGGATCTGTGTTAAGAATACTACTGCTTTTCTACATTCTGCTTTCATAGAATCATAGAATAGCAGGAAGGGGCCTACAAGGCCATCGAGTCCAACCCCCTGCTCAATGCAGGAATCCACCCTAAAGCATCCCTGACAGATGGTTGTCCAGCTGCCTCTTGAATGCCTCTAGTGTGGGAGAGCCCACGACCTCCCTAGGTAACTGATTCCATTGTCGTACTCATCTAACGGTAAATAAGTTGCCCTTCAGCAATCCATTCTACTTCTGCCAGGTTCCCTCCTTTCTTTCCATGGATTTTTTGGAGAGAAAACCTGAAGTAGTCAGCCATCAGGCTGAGTGAGAGGGGAGAGAGAAGAAAGGAAAAGGCCCTGTTTCCCTTCTCAACATAATAGATAATGGGAAGGGAGCTGAATTTAAATGTCTCCATCAGCTGACGACTTTGGTTCTCTCATGCTACCCTTGCAGTTGGTGGCTAACTGTCCACATTCCTTGGCTTACACATGTATTTTGAGCACCTCTTCTTTGCTGTTAAGAAGGGCAGGAAGATGATTGAGAAACTTCTTGTGTCGCCTGTTAAATACAGTGGCCTTTGTTAATCCAAAGAGATAGCTAGTTTGGATTACACCTCCCACCATCCCCATCCAGCATGGTCAAGGGCTATTCTGGCTAATAATAATAATAATAATAATAATAATAATAATAATAATAATAATAATAATAATAATACATTTATTTCTTACCCGCCTCTCCATTTTGATCAAGGCGGGAAACAACAATAAACGGTAAAATACATAAAACTGAATTAAAACATAATATACTAGTTAAAACATCCTAAAAACATCTTAAAAGGATGGGATTTCTACACATCTATAGGGCATTCACTATAGCCATAGAATCTCGGCTTCTCTCATGATCCCATCCTACTCACCAGTGGTCAAAGTCAACTGATAAGGTCAGAAGAGTCAGATGGAAACAGAAGGAAAGGGCCTTTTTTGTTTTTATTTTCCATTTCAATAACCAAGCCAAATCTTCCATGTGAACTGCTATACCTGACTTGTACTAGCAGAGGGTTTTGAAAATTAGGTTGGCTCATTTTTGATGTGTAAGAAGAACGAAACATTTATTAATGTTTAGTGTGTGTGTGCAGAATGGGGAACTAAACAGCCAAGAGGCTTGAAAACCCCTGAGAAATGTGTAATTTTACTGACAACGCAGCTCTGACTTACACATATGTGATTGGCCCCTGTAATCTTTTAGATGAAAATTTCTCTCATCCTATCATTTTTAAACATGTCATTAACCTAAGTGTCAGCAGCCTCTGTTACAGACCTTTGACCTTGAATTGTGACCAGGTGATCAATTTTATTTTCTCCCTCTGACTGAAAGCAGGGCTGATACAGCTTTAGAAATGTATTTCATCTTGATTTAGTAAATTTCATTTATCAATCTCCATTATTTACTCAGATGCTAAGAATACATCCTTTCTGGGCTATTTGCTCCTAATTGATGAGGTGGACATACATAAACATCCAGCAGTCACAGAAAGTAAACAACGTCTGGCGGCTGATAGAATGTACATAAAATGACTATTTTTTTGTAGATTAAAAGGCAAAAAAAAGTCTGTCTTATGACCATGACAGCATTTGTTATTAATGAAAGAAATAACTCTCAGGTACCAGCATGCAATCTAATTAAAAAGCAAGATTCCAATAAAACATGTTTCAAAGCCATTGGTCAATACTGAAACCACTTAAGAAAATGTAAGCATGATAAAACATGATTTAGATAAAGGTATCAGCACATCATAGAGAGTTCTGCCTAAATCAAAATGTCAATTTATTTTGTCTAAACCCTGCACCCACTTGGATGAACTTGGCTATTCCTGGCGCCTAATATCAGTTAAGCAGATTAACATTTTATACTTTTGAATATGCTGATGAAAGCCACATAAAAGTATGAAGATTCACCATCTGATGTGCCCCCACGTAATACTGATCATAAGAAGAGCCCTGCCATCTTGTTCAACATTCAACAGCAGTGGACAACCAGATGCCCATGGGAAGCGAACGGCAAGAGATGAGCACAATAGCACGCTCCCACTCATGCACCCTGCCAACTGGATCTTCATGCTCTATAGCTATGTTTCATGTGACTAACATCTGCATGTTTCCTCATCAAAATGATGGTGCCAAACTACAAGCCCCAACATCCCCAGAATAGCATTTCTAACGGATGATGGGGGTTGTAGTTCAGTCCACACTGATTCTGCTTTTTCAACCTCCAGTGCTGTGAATGCTTGTTCCATACCTTAAGTATGAGGCATACAGTAAGCATCTGTATGACATCTTACCTTCCTCTTAGTCTTGCAAGTCTACGCACAACTCCAAATCAATTAGAAAATGGTATGTAGACTGCATACTGGCACCCTATTCTAACTCTATTGCTGGAAAATGTCTTCTTAGTAAGTGAGGATATAATCTTATACCCACTTATCTGGGATTAAGCTGCATTGCGTGAAATGGAACTTATATTGAGGCAACATGCATATGATTGCACTGTAAATCTATTTTCCCCTTTCCTATATATCAGTCTTATCTGCAGTTTCCTGCGCTTTCCCCCTATACATTTCTCTCCATACCATGTGCAATTTTATATACTTCTATGATCACATCTCCCTCACTCATCAAAAAGCCCCAATTTGGTGTCAAAGTGTCCCCAAATAAGTTGGCAATGCCATGTTTTCTAAGTACTATTTGGGCTTTTTGCCCTCACCTAGCGATTACAGCTGAGATAGTGCAGTTCCAGCAATAACAATAGCAGATACAAGCAAATGTCCAGCAATCGCCAAATACCTAATGGGTTGGAACCAAGGGTTCCATTCTGTGAACAAAAAGAGTTCCCATTCATTGAATAAGTCTTTCAAGAGCAGAAAGGGGACCTTCTCTGTGTGGAACATTCCTTCCAGACATGAAATCTCCTTCCATTCATGAATCGGAACCTTTGCATCTAACCTAATCATTGTGTGTCTTAGTCCTGTAAAACTGAGGGCTCATCTGCACCAAGCAGGATATTCCACTATAAAAGTGGTATATAAAAAGCAGGCGCCACACTACTGCTTTATAGTGGTACTGAAGTGCACTGACAACTGTTGGGGCCCATGACACATCTACACCAAGCAGGATAGAACACGATGAAAGTGATGTGAAAGCGGTATATGGTATGTGTCATTGGCTCCAACAGTTGTCAGTGCACTTCAATACTGCTATAAAGCAGTAGTGTGGCTCTTGCCTTTTATATACCGCTTTCATAGTGAAATATCCTGCTTGGTATAGCTGAGCCCTGAGACAACCAGGCAGAAGCTCCAGGAAATAGAAAGTCAGGCATTATCTTGGGCTGAGAGGAGCTATGTCACATGCATGCCACCTCACCCTGTTAACTCACACAGTTCTTTATGAACGTAACAACATGGCAAAGAACTTAACATAGCTTTGCAGTGTTGGAACAGTAAGCTGGCCAACAGAAGGCAGACAGATAAAACCCTCAAAATGGGTGTGGGGCTTTTCTATCCATTTTCTCAAAATTCTAGCAAGCCATTTGTTGCTATTCTAAAAATAAAGCAACAATTCTGCCTGTTTTAGTGAAATAAATTAGTGACATAGTTTTAGTGAAATAAATTGCTGTTAGGAGTTAGATTTACTCACATAAACATATTAATGCTGAGATATAAATCACAGGCCCCTTCTGCAATTTTCATTATCTTCCGCTGAGGATTTACTTGACTATAAATGAGATTCTATAGGAAATCCACCCATAAATAAGATATTCAAGAACAATGTATTTATATTTTTAAAAAGAATTCAAGGATTAACACTTACATTATTAGATTGTTATATTTATATTTTAATTGGCATATGGAACATGTGCTATTTTGACCTTTTTCAAGTTTATATTTTCATAAGAAATTCCATTTGTTGCATTAATACTTGTGCATTACTGCAATCAATGATGCAGTTTCTTAAATTAGAGAAAGAAAAACATTGAATTCGTAAGCAGATAAAAAAGGCTTAAATACATCATGATTAAACCATATGTCTTCTACAATCATCTCTTAAGTACTATAAGTCTTTACAGATGTACTGACCTCTTAGATTCCAGAGCACAAATGAATCTCATTGCAACTACAATATATTAATATTTGTCAAAGTCTTCCAAATTGAGATTTTCTTTTTCTAGCACATGTCACTGCTTAACTGAAAATTAAAAGTTCTTTTCAGATAAAGCTGATGTTATTGTCTACTCTTTCCCCTGAATTTGCACCTCTAAGGTTGATGGATATCATTTAGGTATTCTGAAGTTTCAAACGCATGTGATATTACAATATGAAATGTCTTTATTCAGGGAACTTTTTCAAGCTTTCAAACTTGAAGGCCAAGTTTGAAAATGTACACACAGTAGTGAACAGGTGTACTTATAGACATCAAGAAGGACTGTTGCATGCAGGTGCTTGTGCAGTGTTATAAACAGGAGATCCAGCTTCTTTAGTCCTATGCTTGTTTGAAGAAAAGTCTCAAAGAAGAACTACATTACAAAGTCTTCTCTGAGGTTCTGTAGCAGTTTATATTCTCAATCCAGTCTCTCCTTCATGCATCATCAATTACTGGCTTTACCTAAAAGTCACCTCTTCTTCCTCATGCCCAGGTACTTTTCAATGCCATAGCACATACTTTGCTGCAGTTCATGTCAACAAGCTGCTTTAAGATCACACAGGTATTTGACCGTGCGCTAAGGATTCGCACTATCAAATAGTGACACACAAAACCTATCAACAAAGAAGCTGTTTAGAGAAGAACTTCAACCACACATGAGTCTTTTCCATTGTTAAAGCAACTAATTGGACAGTGCTCCCCAACGCAGTGCATGTGCGGGGGTTGGGAGAGGGCCCTTAGTACTTCCCCCATGCAGGGATCCACTACTTGCCTTCCATACATAGCCCTCTCCTAATTTTTGCCAGCCAACTTCCACGGTAATTGGGAAGTCCAGGCCATCACAATATCCTACCATCAAACCAGGAGTAGCCTGAGTCGTCATGAGATCTCCACTCAAACTCATGCAATGGCCAGGAGTCACACACACACACACACCACCAACCCAGCCATTGTGAGACCTACTCTGTGTGTCATCAATCCATTCCCATTTCCAAAGGAAGTGGTCACTTGGCACTTCTCCTAGACTCCCCACAATCCCCATCCCACCCTGTCAGGTTTCCCTTCAGATATGAGATCCCACCCCCCTCTTGGTTTACTCTGCACTGTTGGACATTTGATCTTGAAGATTTGATTTGGTCTGCTTTGGTCACCATGGGCTGGTTTCGTGTGAAAATGATGTGGTAAGAAACACAGGATATGCTGATGAACAAAATTCCATAGCAGTGAAGAGAGGCTGCACAGAAGCTGGGAGAGCACCAAATGATTGGTGGCTAGGGGAAAGAGGGATCTGAAGAGTCCTAGAGAGCTGGATTGGGACTCATGTTTTGGCACCCAGGCCTGAGGTTCTCCACCTCTGCTTCAACTGAATGAATGTTGTGGTCCTTCACTCAATCCATATTCACAACCTTGCCTTTTCATTCTTGTGCGTGGTGGCGATTAGTGGAAATATTTATTTATTTATTAATTACATTTGTATAATGACCATCAGCAGAAGCTCTCTGGGCAGTGCACAACCAAAACCCATAAAATATAACAAGTACAAATTTAAAACGTTAAAAAGTTAAAAAGGCAATATAAAACCAGCTACATTAAAAACCAGGGAAAGCCTGTGTAAAAAGGTACGGCTTCAGGAGATGTTTAAAAGCTGTTTTCTGCCTCCCAAACTGTATGAGGGAGGGTCCTCCAGTGGGTGGGTGCCACCACAGAGAAGGCCGGCTGCCGAGGTTCTCCATGGCGGCATTCTGTTTGTCTCAGAATGGCCAGTAGGGCCTCCTCTGAAGATCGTAGTTGTCATCTGGGTATATACAGTATAAGGGAAGGCGGTCTGCTAGGTATCCTGGTCCCAAGTTGTTTAGGGCTTTGTAGATAACAGCATAACCTTGTATGTGGCTCAATAGCTAACAGGCAGCCAGTGCAGTTCTTTTAATACAGGTTTTAATATGGGGAGTACTCACACTCCTGCCTTCAATTAACCACTTTAAAAAAAATGCCTTATTTCCACGCCCAGAATAACCTTGTGGGTGGGGGTGGGAAACGAGGCATGCCATTTGTCACCTCCCTGTGGCACCCCATAGAGAAGGGAAAGGGAATCCAAGCCTTTAAATTGACTCTCACCCTTCCCCTCCTCCTCCTCTTGAAGGATCCCCCCTCTCTCATCTTTTTGAAAACCACCCAGAGAGCTTTGGCTATGGGGTGGTATATAAATGAAATAATAATATATATTTCTAGCCATTGCTAGTATTCATACAGTTAAACCTGAACGTCACAATTACAGTACTAGATATTTGAATGCTTTCATCTGCCTAAGATAAATATGTGTTGAAAGCCTATTGCTTGTTTTCAAGTCGAAATGTGAATATTTCTGACATTTTAATGGCTATGCTACAGCTATATGTTGCCATTAAAGCAACTTATCTATATCAGGGAGCACATCAACACTTGTCAGCATCTCGCCCTCTGACACTGAGGGTCACATAGCCTTTCCTTCTCATTTCCTACTCGCGTATCACTTTCACGTAGAAAATGGCATGTACCATACCTGTACACATTTAAACAGGGAGAGCACATGTCCTTCAAACAAGGGATTGGTAAAAAGAGGATCTATGGCAACCGTAAAAATGGCTAAATGTCCATACAGAGAAATTATTGGGTAATACAGCCTTGTCGTAACAAATAAAAGATGCTGTCCACATAAATGTCCCACAGCACTGGCATGCACTATTGTCCCAAGGTGGATGAATCCTGGCCAATGCTAAAGATACCTGGTGTTGACAAGCGATGTGACCTAACTGTCCTGTGTCAAGTGCCAGACCTGCTGTGTAAATGCCCAGAGCAGCTGCAATGGCTCCCAAACAGGTGCGGGGGTTGTTTTGTTTCCTTTCATCAGGCACTACAGCTGGGCTGTGCAGTCTCCCGCCCCCAGGTATCTCTGGAGCTGAGAGGACCTGATGGCCAGTGTAGTGGTTCCATGAAATTCAGGGCAATGCAGCAGAGTTGTGGATTGGGCCTGGAATATTCTCATTTTCAAAGATATCCAACAGTGAATTGGCCTGCAATCTCAACACTGTTGAACGTTAGGGATACTGAAATGCAAAATCAAATCTGAGCAGGCTGGAATGGCTTATAAACAGATAACCTGAAAAAAATGCCATCCTGTCTTTGATACTGAAGACCATCCAAAAGAAGTACTTCAATGCCCCTAGTTTAATTTTCTTTCCATGTTACAATTACTGGGTGGGGGGAGGGCAAAGGGGAGTCTTTGTCCTCCAGCGATGTCCACACTTTTGACCTTCCTCCAGAAAGCTATGCATGAAAATAGAACAGAGTACAAAGTTAGATCTCTTTAGTGGTATGTTTGACTTATTTTGGGCATTAGACAAATAAGCCACTTAACATGCACCACACTGTTATGCCGTTGTGCTGGCACCAGTTAGCTGTTTACTGATTTAAGCTAATTCAGCGACTTTATAACATGTCAGAATTTTTCCAGAGGTTATAGAATACATCCTTTCGGGAGGCTTGCTCAGCCACTGATAATTAGCACATTAGCCCCTGGCTTATTTCCTTTTTACTTCTCCAACGGGGACAAAACCACCTGTTTGTATTAAAACACCTGAGTAATTTATATAGAACATGTACATCTTGCACACATTTTCTAAGTCAGTGAAAAATCTTTACCTACGTAGTGGAAGTATATAACTTGTTTAATAAATAAATAAATAAATAACCCATTTAGCTTCTGATTGTAGATAGAGAAGATCTATTTCCAATCTGTGTCACTTTTGCATGTTTTGACTGATAATTTTGTTCTGTTCTGTATTAATCTGCACATACACACACACACACACATCTCACAAAATGTGCATTTAAGTATGTATTTTAATAGATATTTAAAAATCATTTCCCCCCTCAAGTTACATATTAAAATGTATATTTCTATCTTCTTAAACTGCTGAGAACTGTGTCATGGTGGGAAAGCACAGAATGCACTGGGAAGCTCAAGTCCTATCCACACATTGGTTTTAGAGGTGTAGATGAGTTTATCTTGTACATAGCATTTACTTGCAAATCTCAAGCAGATTTTATGTGATTTAGAGAACATCCAAAATTTTGAATAAAATATGAATGAGAATGCTGGAGGAGGAGGAGGCCACATTCTTTACAAAATGCAATTAAAAAGCCTCCTTTTAAACATCACCTATGTAGCCTCCCATTGTCCTAGGGAGATCCTTCTGGAACAGGTGGCCCTTCTGAAAGTCCCTATCTAATGCATCCCAAATACTCATCATGCAGGTGAAGAACTTTTCATCAGAGTGCTTTATTGTGGATCACTAGGGAAGGTAATCTTGAATTAAGCACCTTAGGGTGCAATCCTATACAAGTTTAGAAAAAGAGAGAAATCCTACAACTCCCAGCATTCCATAGCCAGCATGCTGTGAATTGTAGGACTTCTTTCTGTTTAAACATGCATAGGATCATATCCTAAATAATATGAAAGTGTTTTGAGACAACCCATATGTTGGAACACATCTGTGGAATACAAGCCCTTGAGGAGACGGGATGCATTGGTAGGGTTCAGCAATAGCCCTGATCAGACCTTATGTCCAGCATGGTAGTGGAGATGGGGCTCACAGAGTCGAGGTGCTGGGGCTTTCTGATTAGTGGGGACAATGACATCACATACCACCCCTCCTCCCTCAGGTTTCTATGTTCCCTCTGAATATAGCTGCAAACTTCATAGTAGCTTGGGAGGAAGATTAATGTGCCCAGCAATTATATTGTGAGTGTGTGGTTTGGCTTTGAATGGGCAATTTGGAGTCCTATTAGCTTCATGCAGTAGTAAATGCTGACAGTCAGCATTTACGACTACAACATTGGTTATGACTTATTAGGATACATTAAGAGGGGCAGGGCTGTGCATGCTAGCCCTGCCCCAATGTCCCCAACCATGTTGAGTGTGTGTATGTGTGCAAGGGGCTTCAACTAGTATAACAATCATTTGATTGCAAACAGAAGCCTCCACACAACTGGGAACCCTGTTTTATCAAGTTTCCTGATTGTGCAAAGGATTCTACCTGCATTCCAGAAAACCTGAGGAGAATCCCCCGGTAGACTCCCTGCTCACCACAGGAAGGCCAGGAATGTTGGAAGCAGTGACACCAGTCCAGCCCATTCCCTCTTACCCTGTGTTAGAATTCCCTGTTCAGGCTGCCCCTACTAGGGCTAATACTAATGATACAAGCAAGCATATTCCAACCTGAATGACAACTGCCAGCATTCCTGACCATTGGCTTTACTGTCTGTGGCTGATGGGCACTGATGTCCAACACCATGTTGGGTAAGGCTGCTATGAGCCCTTCTACAGCTGTACGTTCATTCCTTTATTTCAAGTTTTATTTCAAGAGTCACATTCCTGAAATCATTCTGTCACACTGTTCCATTATGTTTATCGATGTCCTTCCTATTGTCCTCTATTTTCATAAAGAACTGAAAATCTTCTCTTTTAATATTGTCTTCTAGTTTAATAGAGGGTTGAAAAATCCTCCAGCAGAGCTGGTTTTCCTGGCTATCGCTCCCACTCCAACAAATAATCAAACATGCAAACAAATTCATAAATAAAGATGAAGGAAACCTTCAGGCTGAGCGAGCAGCACAGACAGGGCTTGTCATCTCCCTCCACACACCACACACACACACACACACACACACACACACACACACACACACACCTGACATGCCCCACAACTCCATATCAACGGAGATAACAAGAATTGCAGTGTAAAACTGCCTGACTTTTATTTCTGTCTTTCCAAGCGATTGGCTCCTTCACTAATAATCGGGATTTATTACTGGGCCCATCTGCTGCCTCAATAAGGTCAAAAGGTAAACCGCAGCCATCGCTGATGTCACCATCAAGGTAGCTAGTAGCAAATGGACCCTGACAAGTGTACTTTTAAAAGAATATTGTGGCAAGAGCACTCTGAGCATGAAAGTCAAGCTGATAAAGAAAATAAAGTCCAAAATACTAAAAAGATGTCAGGTTTTAACCCATTAATCCATGTGATGGAGTCCAACTGTCAGTCTTCTATCTGAGCAGCAGTCAAAAAGAAGAATGGGCTCCTACACCCAGTGAAATGTAATCAGGTCCATCTCAGCTGTGTGGGAAAATTTCCAGCATATCACAGTTTACTGTAGTTTTAACACCACTAGCTCCTCGACATAACCTCAGGACCACAGACACAGAGCAAAGCAAGGGATGAGGCCAAGTATTTTGCTTTTTCCTTATCAGTGTCCAATGTTTCTGGAAGGATAATCCATTTGATTACGTTTTTAGGTCTTTTTTGTTGTACCGTTTGAGAGTTGTGCTAAGTTTATATATCTCTGTGGCTGGGAGCCCATTTTCTCTGTGGAAGAAATGCCCTCCTATCCGTTTATCCTGACCCCTTTTGACCCCTAGCACCAACTCTATTAAAGATCCTGACCATCTCTTTTCATGTTTTGTGTGCGTGTGTGCACGCGCATGGTGTGCTTTGCGCTTGATGCATGTAATTGTGTAAAGGAGGGTGCAGCTCAGGTTAAATTCACCAGATGGTTTTGTTGGAATGTTTTATCTGTAGCCGGGCAGGAAACTCCTTTTCGGCTACATTTCCAGCTGAGACTAGAAAGTGAAAAGGGCAGAGAGCTTGATGCAAGATAGAGCAGTCCCATTTTTTTCCAGTGGAGATGGAGGATTTACCTCACAGTTTGAGAACAAATTAGAATCTGACAATGTGTCAACAAAGAATTACTTGCTTTGTCTCAGCTAATGTTTCAGAGGGGTTATCTATATCCATGCAGCAGCACTGCAAACAAGCAGCAGGTTGCTGACAAGTGATGTAAATAGCTACAATTCCTCCAGTCTCAGGGTCATACATTACTACCATCATTTTCTTCTTTCCATATCAAGCAGTTGGTGGGGATAGTGATTTGCAGTGTGCTTACACACACACACACACTTCTGTTGCCTTGTTTAATTTGTCCTGGTGATGGTTTCTTTTAAATGTGTTATGTTCCTTTTGTAAATATTCAGTCTGGGGCCTCATCTACACCAAGTCAGGAGCCACACCAAGCAGGATATAGTGGTATGAAAGCGGTATATGGTGTATGTCAATGGGCCCTAACTGTTGTCAGTGCACTTCAGTACTGCTATAAAGCAGTAGTGTGGCTCCTGCCATTTATATACTGCTTTCATACCACTTTCATACCACTTTCATAGTGGAATATCCTGCTTGGTGTAGATTAGGCCCAGATCACAGATGTCTTTCTTTCTTTCATCCAGAAAGCTATTTTTAAATCAAAATAAAATGCAATTAGTACACATTAAACCAGGATCTAAAAAGCATTAGAACTTTGGCCAGGGCCAGCATCATGGGTAGACATGGGATAGATCTATACAAGTCAGGTTAGAACACTTTGAAAACAGTTTGAAAGTGGTATTTGTCATGTGTTATGGGCCCCAACAGTTGTCAGTGCACTTCAATACAGCTATAGTGCAGTAGCGTAGATCCTGCCATGGTTGGTACCTGCTGCAGCCTCACACCTAGCAGAAGTCCACTGAGGACAGACCCTGGTGTTGCTCTTCATCTTCACCATTGCAATCTGCTTTTTCACCTGCCTCTTCCTTTGGCAACAGTGATGGGGAGGAGGAGGAGGAGGAGGAGGAGATGGCATTCCCTACTTGGTTACTGGCTCTCAGCCTGTCAAGCAAATAAATGGCAACAGTGATAAGAAAAGGGATGAGGAACAATAGCAATGTAACAATGATTACAATGATGAAGAGAAGGCTGACCCACTGAGGTAGGGGGTCTACTTTCCCCCAAACCTCAAGCCAGCACTGGCCTTGTCTATACCTAATGCGATTTTGGACCCTCCCTTTTTACACCACCCACCATGTTACAAACTAATTTTGAAAGCCCAATCATTTTCAAATGTGATTGCTGACTCCTCTTTCAGAAACACAAGCTCAAAGTCTGCTTGCTCTTGGCATACCATCCACAGCTATAGACCCCTCCTTTGCTTGAATCATTTTGAGCTGCCTCCGTGAATGGCTGGGGGGCAGCGGTGGGGGAGAGACCACATTTTTGTTAACATTTCTAAACTTGCTCATCATGTTTTAACACAAAGACTAAGGTGCCCTTGGGAACTGTTGTGAATTTGTTGGTGGCTTGTTTTTAATATCGTATTTGTTTGCTGTTAGTCACCTTGTGTGCACTCAGTGCAAAGGTGGAATAAAAACGTCTGTAATATAAACTTTTTTAAAAAATATTTTATTTATTTATTTACAATATTTATATACCACTCCCCATTGAAAATTTCAGAGCGGTGTACAAGATAAAATAAAATAAAAACAGAACAAAACACTTTAAAATAGATTTTAAAAGAAGCAAAATGTACAGTGAACTGTGGCACATAAATGCAAATGTTATAAATAATTGAATCTATGTGAAATAGGCACATAGCAGTGTGCTATTTAAGCTCCTGTTTACCGTGCATCATACATCCCAATACCCTGGTCCCCGGTTGGTTGTTGGCTGCCAGTCCAGGTCTGGGCCCGATTCAAAGTGCTGGTATTAACATTCAAAGCCCTAAACGGCTTGGGGCCAAGTGTGGATATGGAGGTCATGGCTGGTGCATGTAGCAACACTTTGGGGTTAGGATCACACATTGCTAAAGAATGGATAGTTCTTGAAAGAGAGAAAAATACCTTTCCCATCGTTTCTTTTCAGTTACTCCCTTTATATACTTACCTAAGAATAGGGATGGGGGAGAAATTTGTTTGGTTTGAATTTTTCTGCAAATTTACCTAATTTTGCACTTTCAAAACAAAACACAAACCAAAACTCAGTTATCCTTCAAAATTCACACTTCTCCAAATTCTGCAATGGGGTTCTCCAATCCCCCCAAAACATCTACTGAACTAAATATATTAGGGGGAAGTACATACAAAAATACATGAAAATATCTGTTTAAAAATGCACTACATTAGGAAATCTGCCCATGTTCTACTGAAATTCCAATAAAAGTGCCCAGTTGCTGAAAACTCTTCCTGTACTGATCTGGTATAGGATTGGCAGGAGCACACTTTACAAAGGTTGCTAAATCCTACATCCAAAAGTCTATTGCAAATCTATGCAGTACTGGGATCATTTCTGTGTGGGGGTGGGGGTGGTAATCATTCTAAGGAAAGATATTCAATATAACAGATGAAAAAACCTGATTCGGAAAAAGGCAGGCTATACAGTTTCAGAAGTACAACCTATGAATATTTATGTGGAACTTAGGGTGCAGTTTCCTAAGCTGAAAGCTTAGACTAACACATTTGTTTGCCTTTGTGATTCCTTTCTCTCCATCCCCAGCACTGATGTGGTGGTTTATTATATATTTTTATGATTATAAATAGATTCTTTAGGTTTTATTTTGTCTTCCCAATTCCTAAGGATAATGTTTCAAAAGAAGCATTGAGGTGAACGGGGATGCATCCTTAGGCATTCAAGAGGCAGCTGGACAACCATCTGTCAGGGATGCTTTAAGGTGGATTCCTGCATTGAGCAGGGGGTTGGACTCGATGGCCTTATAGGCCTCTTCCAACTCTACTATTCTATGATTCCTCATATTCTGTGTCTTGAACAGTTCCATAACAAGCAGAAATAAAACTTATGCACTGTTGTTCTCAGCATGAAGAGGCAGTGTTATGGAAAACTGCACCTATTGAATTTCTGCCTGTCAAATATTTCTGCTACTTTTAAAGAAAGGCAACCCTGACTCAGTTGGTACCTGTTAATTAAGAGAGAATTTTAACATCCAGGATACATAGGCCAGTGGTTATTGGATATTTATAATATTGAATTCATCTAAAAATGACGCAACATTTTCATTCAGGTGCTACTTTATTGGGGGGAAAGGCAGATGATCTCACTAGTGCCCTTGTAAGTCTGCTGATTGTCTGTTTGGTTATAATAACCAGTAAGCTGAGCAGGTTCAGGCGAAGCTGAGAAAAGCTGTTGAGTTTTCTCCTCTGCACTTTGTTACTTAGCTGTGATCCTTTGTTTTCTGCATTCCATTCAAAGTGACAAAACTGATAACTCTTACACTTGTCATCCATTTCAGAACGGGGGTAGTAGTGGGTTATCCCCTCCCCCAATACATGCACGTGCGTGCGTGTGCGCGCGCACACACACACACTCCTTTGTGTTGTGCCAGTTGTGCTGAATTCTAATGAGACAATCCTTGGGCTATTTCCAAACAATCATTTTTCTAGTAATTTCCTCATGTACCAAACACCTGAACTGTGTTTTTTCTTTCTTTTTAGGGATGACAGATGGATCAAGTTATTATGACTACCAACCAATATTTTGGCAGCGTCAAGAAGGTTCTCTCAACAACATATATATCATTCTCCCTTCTGCCTTTCATAAATATTATTGAGCATTTATTCCTTTCATGTAATAATAAGTAGAAAACACTTGAATAACACATTTGCTTACCTGTAAGCTGAATATCATTTCAAACATTTTAAAATACATTTATGTTCATTATTTTTATCAAGTGAGGATGAATAAACAGATTATTTTACCCCTTTTTTGAACTGTATACTAAAAAAACCCACCATGGCATAGATGCTGATTTGCCAGAAAAGATGTAGCTAACATTAAATTAGTCCTCCAGTTTTAAATACATAGATTTTAGCATCCCTCATAAGTAAAAGAAAAAAGAAGTTTTCTTTTATTCCATTCTAAGAAGAATGGAACATTTACTCTTGAAGATAGACATTTAATTTCCCACTCTTTGCTTGATTGTCTCATGAACATTTCTCATTTATTTGATTAAGTTTTAAAAGTATTTTATATGCAGTCAATATCACAGAAGTATCAAACAGGGCACCTAAATCTCTAAGGTAATTTTTAATGTCTGCAAAGTTTGACCATGAAGTAATAATTCTTACAACATTGACACAATTTTGTGCCTTAGGATTCAGCAGGTCAGTAGTGGGTACAATGGCATCTTTCTACATATCTTATGACAGGGAATGACCACGAAATATAAACAGGAACCTCTGGATAATAAATATGAGCTGGAGAAGCACAGAACAAGAAATTAATTACAAACTACTTATTGAATATGCTTCTCAGTGAACTCCTCTGGGGAAGATATTTTCAAACATCAACATCAAATTTGCTTCTGTTGAACAGAGAACTTAGAAGGATATAAACTATTATTAAATATAAACTATTATTAAAATATGGTTCAATATCAAATATTTGCATTCAGCACATATCTTTTAAAGTGCATTCTTTTTTTGGTCAGAAAGGGTACCTTTTTGTTGTTGTTTTGTTTGAAATATCTCCAATGTAAGGCAAATATTTATTTAAAACATTTATATCCCACCCTTTATCATTAAGGTCTCAGGGCAGCGTACAGATAAAAGCACTGTATAAAACAGTAAATATACACAGCTAAAAACAAATTAAACCATGAACCAAGTTAAAACAATATATAATTTAAAAGCAGTAAAACAATTAAAACAGTTAAAACAATGTGCCATCTTAGTGAATTTAACCATTAAAGGCTTTGTTAAAAAGCCACGTTTTCACTTGGCGCCGGAATAAAATCAGCGTTGGCGATTTTATACTGAAGATGCTCTGCTCAAGACACTTGAATGTGACCAAAGGAATCAAGGTGTTGATACTCTATGAAAGCAACTTCTGTTAAGGGGCTGATCCTGTGCAGTTTTCTACTTGTGCTGCTTCACTGTAAAGTTCCCATTTCTTTTCTTTTCTTTTTCGCTTAACTGCTGAGGTGGAATGATTTGCAGCCATTCCAATTTTTCTAATTAAGACTGTAACACTGCAGCAAAGCATTATATGACGTTTTGGCAGCAGAATCTTTTTCTGTAAGAAAAGTGAAGGTAAAATGCAATGATTTGTTAGAAGCGTTTTACCTCCTTTTACGATTCAATATAATCAACTCCTCTACTATTGCTTCGTGTTGATATATTTCTCTGCATTTCTCCTATCTCTCTCTCTCTCTCTCTCTCTCTCTCTCTCTCTCTCTCTCTCTCTCACACACACACACACACACACACAAATATACCTTCTTGCTAATTTTAAAGAAGGTAACACCTTTGAGAGCAGCATATAACCGCTTGTTACGCTATTTATTTCTTCTTTTTTTACCATGTCAGAAAAAGGTAATTACATTTGATGGTTTTTAAAGTTATAATAAGCTTGAAGGTGCGAGGGGGAGTGTGTGTGTGTGTGTGAATTGCGTACTGGAACTGAAAAGTCACATATTAAATTCTATAAAAAACAGTTTCCCCAAAGATGACACATCCTTAACATAGGAAGATTTTATATCATTTTTAAAGATCATTCGAAAATATTTTAGTCTAAAGATGGTCAGAATATTGCAACTGAGTGATCAGAATGTGCCAAAATTAGAAATGCTGATCAAGAAGGAAGGGAAATGAAAAGTAAAATAGAGACTGATTTAAAATATACTGCATTTATATACAGCATATTTTCAGTATATGTAGCCTATATGCAGAGAAAAATGGCAATGTCATGGTAAGAAAATCGAAGGGGAAGCTGGCATAGGCAAGAACTGTGACCATCTAGACACCTCATTGAAAGCTACTGACAGTAGGAGGTAGAGAGCAAATGCTGCAGCTTCCATTGATTGGGTCCAGCACTTATGACAGAGTGGTAGTAGTAGTAGTATCCACATTTTATGTATAGTGTGTAGTCAGGAGCAGCTCAAAACTATACTAAGTGATATCCCCCATAGTAACAGATGGTAGGTAGATAAAATAAATTAAAGATGAAAATTTTGAACACAAAATCAGCCACCTGAGTCTAGACGTGGAGTCAGAATTTGGAAATCTGGTACAAAACAATAAAGTCAAATACATATGGTTCAATGGCACATGCTTCATAATTAAGTAGAAGGTTAGTACACACCAGAAACACAGGCAGGAAATATTGATTAAACATATCCCTAATGGATATGAGAAACTATACTGTGTGACTCAGGTGCAATTGTATGCATGTTTAGACAGGAAAGAAAGTCTTACACCTCTTAGCATTCCCCACCCAGCCAGCAAAGCTGGTATGTACTAATGTTTTGCTAGTGTGTACTAACTTTTTATTTAATTCCGATGCACTTGCCACATAGCTTTACATATCTGGCTTTATTGTTATTTATTTATTTATTTATTTATTACATTTCTATACCGCCCAATAGCCGGACCTCTCTGGGCGGTTTGTTTAGTACCAGATTCCAAATTCTGAAAATAATAGCACTCCAGGGCTACACTCAGGTAGAAGATTTAGTGTGCAAAATTCTCCTCTTTAATTTATTTTATCTATCTCTCATGTACCCTCATAGTTCTAAAATACAACTGGAGAGTCAAAGTAGTGAAGTTCAGCATTTGCGTCATGTATGCAACAGATATTGATTGAAGTCTATGCTATGTGATAGAACGAAGCAAATATTGTCATTAGTAATATTACTGAAACTTGAAATCAGTAAGTCCAGATGTTGAATCTAGTATTTATTTTTATTCTTGTAATTCTTGAATGTATATCAGGACGTGGCTTCAATCCAATGGACTGCAATATTTTCATTATCCATACTAAGGTTGATAAGTTAATTTATATATCTTCTGTGCCCATCCAGTCTGCATACTTGGCATGACTAAGCAGCAAAATTTCACCCTCATTGCCAATGCTCAGTTTGTGGATATGACCCTTTTGTTTCCGAAGGGTTTTGAAAAGTCCCATTTGCAATATTTATGCATGGAATTGTTCTACTATAACCCTTTGGTTGCTCTTTGCCAAAAGAACCAATCATTTAAAAATGCTTGGAGCCTGTGCCTCCCCATCGTGGTTCCATGTTGATTTTCTCCAACTGTAAACAAAACACATGTGATAACAACCAGTCAGAGAAAAGAAGGTTATAACACATGGGATGAAAAAGAAAACCGTGTGAGGCACTTCACATTCCCAAGATGCACTTCACTGCTCTGCATGCACAAGTATGTGAAGAAATCATGTAATAGTAGGGAACATTCATCCAAGTTCATAACGTTGGATTTGTATCTTCTTGAGAAAATTATGGATTAGGTTGGCGTCAGTTCACCCATCAGTAATTCTCATGGAGTAGCATGTATCTAAACCCAAGTTCTGAATTGTGGTTTTGCCAATGTCACAAACAGAGTGTGCAAGGACTTACTACTAGACATATCATTCCCGCAAGAGGAGCAGTAGATTTCCTGTCACTTGGGGCTTGTCCTGCTCTCCTCGGCCTTCATAATGACATAACTGCTCTGAAATTATTCCCACCACTACGAAGTCACATCCTGCTATCAATCATCCCAATTCTCACAAATACAGCATTTTTAATCTCAATCAAATGAAAAATAAAAACATGAATTGACTAGAACTGAGTGCAAACAAATATTTACAAATATTCCACCACCACCCCATTTGGATAGGAATTTCAAAGGTACAGTTCAAATGTGCCTTTTAAAAGTGAATTTTTCACCCCAACATTTGAAGTTCAAATACTTTGGTGTTGTTGGCATACTCTGCTTCAGTTTTATTTATTTTTATTTTTTTGAGGGGCAGGCTTTAAGTATGAAATCTCATGAGCTGTCAAATATGAAACACTAATTAAAAATGCTTATTATTGATCAAATGCTGTCAGAAAAAAAGTACCACTGAGTGTCAACTACTAAATGCTGTCAAGTATAAAATAATATTCAACACAAATTTATCAATGGTTCCTCAAAGACATGACCTCAATGTCTTCAATTGTAGACAAATTTCCTATAAACACTGTTTTCCACTATTGATCTTCCTCTGGACTGAGAAAATATAAGGGGGTGGATCCAGGAACCTTCTGTGAGAGAAAGGGCTCTGCTCCAGGAATATGCTCCATTTTGTGGCGATCCCCCACATCACAGCTTAACCCATTCAGCAAGGTTTACTGACTCTGTGTAGCATTTTCAAGAGGCTGGAGGGACTGCCATGCATAAATCTGGATCCAAGACAGGGAATGTTTTGCATGTTCCAGGGGAAGAATGGCTGATTCATAAGACTTCCCTGGCAGGCATGTCAATGTGGAAAACTTTCCCTAAAGGTAAATTTTTGGAAACCACTGTACCAATGCTCAGAGAGTGAGAGAACCAGTGTGGTAGTATGTTTAGTGACTGGGTTCAAATCCCCACTTAACCATGAAGCTCATTGGGTTAGGTTGAGCCAGTCATTGACCCAGTTCACGTGATCACCATGTCTTAAACAAGCCACAATGGCTTGTTTAAGCAGCGGTACATGCTGGCTGTTATTTACCTAAGCTGCTGAGGATTGTTTAAATCACGATCGTGTGAACCTGGTCACTACCTCACAGCCTAACCTACCTCACAGGGCTTGCTGTAAGGATAAAATGGAGGGGGCCATGAACTGCATCTTGAGCACCTTGGAGGAAAAGGCAGAATGTAAATCTAAGGAATAATAAAATGGTAAACTATTGGTACTGTCAATTACCAAATGCCATTGCATATCATATGTAAAATGTGAGAGATATTAAATGTTCATTCTCCAGTCTATAAACAAAAATAAAATTGTTGTCAAATACGGAGCTGGGATATTTAATGAACATTCACTTGCCCATAGAATCTCTGAAAAATATTGAATGTTGCCATTCAGAAAAGTGGAAGGGGGGGAGGAAAAGGTTGAAGAGCAAGTAATTTCAGCTCCAAACCAGACTAATTTAAAAGTGGAAGTATTGTCTTCTTAGCTTAGCTTCTTAGATTTCCCTTTATGAAAGCATTATCAACTACTAATATAATATATTTGGATGAATACTGAGTAGGCAGGAAGGAGAGATGTATAAAACATGGTAAGGGGGGAACACACCCTATGAATGAATGAGCTGGAGAGTGACACTTTTCAACAGAGTTACACCCTATGAATGGACTCAATCAAGTGGGGAGTAAAAAATTCATTTTCTGACAGGGGTGTCAGTGGAATCATCAGGAGCTGAGGACAACAAATCCATAGCTGGGCAAAAAACTGACAGGGTGGAAAACAAGAGGCCCTGATGCTGATCCTTCCTTTTCAGCTGTCCAGAACATAATTTCAAAGCAATTATTGCCCCCAGCTGGTTCTACTAACTGCAAGTCTCAGAGTCTGATCTCGTTACAGAGAACCACACCAGAAATCAAAGGGAAAATACTCTGCTTTTCTATGTGAATGTGAGAACTACCGTTGCAGGCTACAAGCCAATGAAGCTGCAAAAGGACTATTGGCTCAAGAGGCCGAGATCCAGAAACCAGCTAAGCTGGACTACTTTCATTTTGAAGCAAATCTAACTTACAGCCTGATTCTTGTGGGCAAAACTGACATTATTTTAAATGTGAGTCCAGCAGTTATGTCTTCTTTTCAATTTTACTCTACAGTAGGTGCAGGGAGGGTGGTCCAGATCTTAAAAGCCCCCTACCCCCATGGTAAGGCCCCAATCCAGATAGGGGGCTGTACACCTACTCTAGAGTAAAAAGGAAAAAGCAAGAGTCATAGAGGTTAGATACACATAAATCAAGGTCTGTTTTAGCCACTAGGCATGTTTACTCAGGAGTAACTTCCACTTTAATCAATACTGCTTATTCCCAGGAATGTGTGCATAAGATTTTTCTAAAACCTTATGTACAGCTGCATTCTAAAGTGGACTTCCCATCTCCTTAAATACAGCTATTCTGGTATAACTGATTTGTGGATCCAGCTGTGTATATTTTTTGCCTCTAGGAGTTTACTAAACCATGATAACATTATTAGGACCATTATTAGGACCATTATTCTTTTCACATATTATTAATAGTGATAATGATAATGATGGTTTATATATACCTGCAGTCAGTTACTTACTTGTGAAAAACTCTGACTTTCTGAGGAATCATTGCATTTTGAAAACGTTGGATTCCACATAGCTTACAAATAATCCTTCTTCCTCTCAACCTCAAAAAAACAGCCCTGTGGAGGCATCCATTAATTCCTCCTTATTTGTTAAATCAAAAGGGTATGCATGGTAACCAGAGAGATATCAAACATGTCAGAGCTTTATTTATTTATTTATTTATTTATTTATTTATTTATTTATTTATTAAATAAAACCTCACTTTTGAAATGAATAATTCACAATTAAAAATAAAAATCACTACTTTCCCCTTCCTGACAGAGAAAGTATTTTTATTTATAAACTGGCAATGGCTTTGCTTTATTATGAATAAAGCTGTGAAAATTGAGACTAAGTTTTCGACAAAGAATATAAAGAGATAAAGAGGTTTTAAAACGGTAACTTTTTGTTGTTTCTTGTTCACATGTTAAGTGCACTCCGTAGACTCGAGTGACGAGGGTCCCATTTCTAACACAGCATGGAGTGGGTGATCTCCTCAACTGTAAAATGAAGCCATAAGAGCTCAGCATGAAAATGTATTAGCAACAGTTAGATAAAGAAGACCCCAGCAAGGCGTACACACTTTCAATTGGTAAAATAATGCTTGTACAAATTGTTTTTGGTACATTAAGTACCTTCTACAGCCAAAATTTCTAAAAAAAAAAAAACCCACCCACAAAAACTAAAAAAAAAAGTGTGTGGGGGGGTGGGGTGGGGGGAATATATAAATAAATCCAAAGATGTAGGAGAATACAGAGCCAGTTTCTCCTCTTTCAAAGTAATTCCATGCAGAATATTTTTTTATTGAAATGGTTTTACGACTTGACAGATCTTTTGTACAATGATAGATGACAAAGTGCTATGCAGCTTGTCAGCCTGTGCTGAGGGAAATCTTACAAATACCCCAATAATAATAATAATAAATATGTGTTTCTGCAAACAGAAGGTATTCTGAGCTAGTAAGCACAGTGGTTGAGTAAAGTAATATTAAACAGCAGCGAGGTGGAATCTGAGGAAAGATTTATATATTTGTACTAATCTAGCCGCTCTTTACTGGCTATGACAAGCTGACAAGGAAACAAGGGTTATGAAAAATGATCTGACACGATGCTGCTAAAGCTATGAATTTCAAAGAGAGGAAAAGCCAGTGGCTTGCTAGAAATGAATTCCTGGTCTATTTTAGGGGTTGTGGGGGGGGGGTGATGGTGGGGGGCACATGGATGAATATGATAACAAATTTCTTGTAAATGCGTTGCTTCCTATTGAGAGCTAGTTATCTCAAGTGACACAGATGACAGTGGGTGTCACTTGTAGAAGAGGTGAGCATTTTGTTAAGATTAACCAGGCTGCAATCCCAAACAACATTACTTGGAAGGAAGTCCCATTGAAATGGGAGGGATTTACTTTTGAGTAAATGTGTTTACAAGCGGGATGTTAAAGCTGGCGATGGAGATATTTCAGTTTTGTATATGGTTTAATAGGACCCATTAGTAAACAAAAATTAAATCAAATTTTGATTGCACTAAGAGTGAATTCACTGGATGAGAGCAGCATCAACTAATGACTTGTATGACTGAAAGGGCTATTATAAACACATCACATTGACACACAAGTCATAGAGCCTCCATATTACTGTTTTTACCTCAAATTATGCTTTTTGATGATAGTTCACATCTTCAGCTACAAGTCATTTCATGATAAGACACTGAGTAATAAGATGTTGAGTTATTTACATGCATATGTAATATCATCCCCAAGAGGAAATAGCACAGCAGTATATAAAAAAAATCTACTGGCATTCAAGTTTTCTTTAGCTCCTTTTTACCTCTCAAACTGGGTATATGGGCTATTTTATATAGAAAAAGTAGAATCAAATGGTGGAGGTGAGGATTGCATTTGGAAATACTTTCTGAAAGAAACCTCCCACACTTAGAAACTCACCTGTCAGTGTAACATTCCCATAGATGCTACTTTTCTACATTCAGGGAATTAGTAGTGGTGCTGGTGCTGGTAGCAATAGTATATTTAATATGAAAGCTGCAGTAAATTGTTGTTCCCTGTCTATCAGTTCAACTGAGTGCACAGCTTTACTCCCTCTTACTGTTAGCCCCAGATCTCAGTAACTCTAGACCTACTCTCTCCATTCCCAAGTCCAGAAGGGACACAGGTAAATGACACAAATCAACTAACCACACAGGAGCCTAAAAAACAGATCTGAGGAAGGTGTTGCATCAGCCACCTCCTGCAATAGATTCATCTCTACCTTTAAAGCGAAAAGTATGTTTGTGCAATATATGTCCAAAAATGTTTACCCCACTTCCAGATGAGTTAGAAACTTAAATTGACATGCTGATAGGGCTGGCTGTACAATGTACCAGAAAAATCTAAAAACACAGAATTTTGGGTTTTAAGTATTTTTAAAGAATTTAATAAAAACTAAGGCTTACACCTACAACTCCCAGCATGCCTTGGGCGGAACTCCCAGCATGCCTTGGGCGGGAGGCCAGACTTACTGGCCTTTGGTGGCCATTGTGAGTGTAAGGGTGGGTTGCCCCTGTGTGTCTTTCACAACCCGGACTCTTAAGGTTGGTCTTGAGCAGTCAACCCAATTCCACATAAAAGGAAACAATCCATGTAAATAGGATGCGTCCATTTGCGGTGCCTCCTCCCACCCTCTGCATGGTTTTAAACATGCTCACAGGCATTCCGTCCTGATATTGTTGTTTTCTTACCATCTGGGGGAAGCAAGTGCACAGCCTTTGCTCTTAAGAGGGAGGAAGGAATGGGAGGCACTCTGCGCATGCCCAGAAACAGACCTGATGAAGGGGGAGTGCTCGGCCCAGCCCCAGCATTTCATTACAGGCTCCTGATGGAGCACTTGATGGGTGAGAAGTGCAGGCCGAGGCAGTCCCAGCAGGATTAGCCAGAGCTGGGCACATCCACTGACAGCCACTTACCTCCACTCCTCAGCACTGGTACCACTTGACGCTCTAGTGAGGAGCAGCATCGGCAACAAGGGGATGTCTCAGTGGACATGGGTATCTGCGAGCCACCAAAGGCATGCTGGGAGGTGTGGTACTGGCATGTAGAGTGCCTGTTTTTAGATAAAGCTTGGGTTAGCAAACCAGGTCCCTATGTGCAAACCAGGTCACTGTCTCTCAATCCTAACTCAGCTCCCACTTCCCTGACCTCTCACTAACTGTCTTTGTTTCCCTTCTACCTGACTTTCCCCAATTGCCACTCACCCCGTCCACTATTCCATTCTCATCTCAGCTATCAATCATTACTCTATTCACTCTTCTGTTTCAATGGCATAGTCAGGTTTTTACATCATATTTATAAACTTTATTCAGTAATTTCTGCATCTGTCTTGTGGTATGTTGTAGTTTAGTTATAATGGGGAAAACGCAGCATAAAAAATCTCATCAAGTTAAAAGGCCTTGGAAAATAAAAGAGAGAGAGAGAGAGACTTTCCACTGGTGGCCCGGAAGTTCCTGCTTGTCTCATCATCTCCACTGATTCCATAGCCTGGGTGTGATGAGTGGGGGGTGGGATCTGGCTGGGATTCCAGGCAACCAGTATGGACTCCTCTGGTGCCATAATTGGAACATTGAGGTCCAAAAGCTCTGCAGGAACAGTGGGAGTCTTGGGAACCTTGGAGGACCTTACTCCCACTGCTCTCCTTCCACTATGGAGACTTCAAGATCTGGGTATGTCTGAGTTGTGTGTATGTTTTAGCACTCAGAGCACATCCCACCTCTGCCTTGTACTTAGGTTCTTAGGCAAGTTATTTTTCTTTTAGCCTCTCCAGCTTGTCTTCTAGGAGAGTGTTTTGTGAACAGACATGCCCATGAACAGTCATGGCTACCATTTTATGAATGGGCAAACCCCATGGCAGCCATTTTGTGAGAGTACTCACAACACTCTCAAAATTCCAGATGTGCTCACCAACCCAAAACGATTGGAGGTGCTTGCCCTGTAGCAGATTAAGTGGGAAGAACAAAATGTTAAGAGTGGTACCCTACATGATCAGAAACTAGCTGATTACATCACAGATCATCATGTGTGACCATTGAAGTATCCCTTCCCTTTTATACAAGCATATGCAAATCACTTCTGCTGTGGATCATGTTCAGGTGGTGAATGGCCTAGTGAATCCAAGGTAGTTTTCTGTTTACTTTGATTAGTTTGCCACCTGCTTTGCAGATAAGATCACTTATACGTGGTTCAGGTCATTAGTTTAAATACACTGTCAGAGTTCAAGGATATGTGAGGGCTCAGTCTTGTACTCTTTATTTAGACCACGTTCAATCAGTGTTAGCCAGCGATGCAGATAACGGGCTTGGGAGCCTGCCAGGGAGTTTTCATGCAAACTTTTTTTAAAAAAAGTTCAGGATAGAGCAAACTTAAGACTGGAGAACTGCTAAAAGTTGAAGACGAACCAAAATGAAGAACAGAAAAATGAAAAACTGAGAGAAATGGAAGCTTACAGCTTCATCCATCCCTATGCAATAGTAGAGTAGTATGAGTCAGAAATACCTCTTCACTAGACCAAGTTAGAAAATGAGGAAAGGTCAATGTTGACATTTACCAGCGAGAACTTCACTTGAAGCTGCTCTAAATCTTGTTAGAGGCAGCTGTTCTCCACACTTCAAAGTCTGTTTCCTCAATTAACATCAATTGTATTTGAAGATATTTATATAAAGAGATATGTGCCATGTTGTTAGCTTAGGATCCGTGGCATTCCACAGTGTCCCCTACTGAAACATATTTATCCAGATATGGTACCAAATGTTGTTAGTGGCTGCACAGAACCTTGTGGGATTCCATATACCAAAGCATATGGATGTAGGGTGACCAAATGGAAAGGAGGACAGGGCTCCTGTATCTTTAACAGTTGTATAGAAAAAGGAATTTCAGCAGATGTCATTTGCCTGCATGCAGCACCTGATGAAATTCCCTCTTCATCACAACAGTTAAAGCTGCAGGAGCCCTGCCCTCTTGACCTGATACAAAAGAGGACAGGGCTCCTGCAGCTTTAACTGCTGTGATGAAGAGGGAATTTCACCAGATGATGAATGCATACAAATGACACCTGCTGAAATTCCCTTTTCTATGCAACTGTTAAGGATACAGGAGTCCTGTTCTCCTTTCCATATGGTCACCCTATATGGATGGGAGGAGAAGATTAGCAACCCATCATTACTCTCTGAGATCTTTCAGACAGGAATAGGCAGCTCAGAATTTTTTTTGGCTCCTGCCAAGATCTGTAGGTGAATAAAGGGTAACTTGAAGCTGATAGATCAAGTAGTATCTGCATCACTGTCCATCAGTATGTAAATATAGTCTATCACAGTGGCCAGCATGTTTTATTAGTGTGACCTGGTTTGAAACCCAGGAAGAAGAAAAATACAGGATACCAAATGAGTCCAAGTATCTTCTCATACATTGCTAGTCTTGGGTAGATTGATAGAACCATGATCATTGCCATCAGTAATAGCATGCTGTATATTCAACAACATACATGATGCTGGCATAAGATAGGACTCGTGCATCCCCCATTTTAACTCCAGCTTTTAAAGTTTTTCTTTAAAACTGCTTGATTTTCTGCAGTTGTTTAATAAAACAGGTTTTACTTTTAGGCCAGATCTACACCAAGCAGGATATGACTCTTTGAAAATGGTTTGAAAACATTATATGGAGTGTGTTGTCACTACTGTTATAAAACATTTTAAAGCAGTAGTGTAGATCTTGCCTTGGTTATTACTTTCTTGCTATCGTAAGCGTACTGAGTCAGAAGTAATGTTTTGAGTATTGAGTCTGTAGAAGCAGTAGATGTTGTGGGCAACACATCAAAAGAAAGAGAGCTGTCATCTAGTACTTGACTCTGAAGTGTTTTCAAGCTTATAGTACTATTACTGTCTTATTACTAGATTGGATTTTTGTATTTGTGACAATTATTAATTTTATGGTTTTATCATTTTTATTAATAGTATTTATTACAGTGCTTTGAAATGAAAATAATAACAATATCATTAAAATTTAAATCTATATGGGTACTTAAAGGATGACTGATACAAATGCCTTACCGCTGCGCCCAGCTTGCCTGGGTGCGGGGAGGCCATTGAGGGTGGGGGTGGGGTGCAGAGACTCGCTATTGGTGAGCCTCCATGTGGCACTACCAGGGAAGGGAGGGGGTGCCCTTTTAGTCCCTGTTGCCCTTCCCTTCCTTCTCTTTGATGTGCAGCTCCCTCCCTCCCTGTAAACAGTGTGGGCTTGCTGGTTGTCCTTTTGGAGACTGAGTAGTATTTTTTTGCCCATAATCTCTTTGGTTTGTGAGTTTTTTCACCTACTCCACACTGTAAAACAGGTGGGAGTAATAACTAGGTGGATTTGGTGTAATCAATTGAAATTGTTTCAGTCACATTTGGCTGGTAGGTAGGTATGTGTGAGAATCTGGAGTGGGATTAGGGTTGGTGAGTATTCAGTGGCACCGTTGCGGTGATGGGTAATGCCTGGCACTTCCAGCTAGGAGTTTTGCAGCCCCAGCTGGTGAGATAACAGTTACTTTTGAGGCCAACCCTCCTCACCCACTTGGATTTTGCAGCCCGAGGAGGTGGGGGTGACACCAAAAGGCCTCCCTCTCCCAAAAGGGGGCAAGCCTGGGAGATGGCGATCTTACAGGTACCACTTTAAAGGCTGTGAATGACTCACCTGATTCAAACCAAAGCATGATGCTGGTCTAGAAAGCCCTCTTAGGCCTTCCCGCCTTTGCAGATCTTTCAATAAAATGTGGCCCTACTTTAGTTCCATATCTGTGTCTTGTCTCATCTCATTATTTCTCACCATCCATCTGTCCTCAAAAATAGACTTGATTTGGAAAGAAAGTTGCACAGTTACAGTAAAATTGGACTAAAATCCATAAGACAAAAATAAGCAGAAAGCTTCATATCCTGAATTCTAGAGATTATATAGCAGCAGAATATTTGGGAAACATTTAAGTTTACAATATGACTTTTTTTAAAAAAAATACTTTTTTTCATGTTTTAAGATACAGAATTGAGTTTGTAGCTCCGGGTGACTGACTGCACACATTGCAACTACTAGAAGAACTCTTCATATGTTAGCACTGTAACATGGAATCTACTTTTCTATGGCTTCTTATCACAGTGCTGTGGTAATATTTGAACTCTTGGAACCATAAGGGTAGGTGCCACCACATGGATCCTTCTCATAGATCAGTGACCAGCTGGGAGGAAAGGTGATTCAAGAACTGTCCAAATCAGATTCTGACATCTGGCAAGTGTACATCTCACTTGAATAAGCTTTAATAATAATAATAATAATAATAATAATAATAATAATAATAATACTTGGGATTCTGGATTGAATATTGTTTCTTGGTAAAGAAAGGGTGCTTGATCTTCTTCCATGTAGTAGTGTTTCCTGTTTACTGGTTAACACTCCACAATTTTTGTCTAACAGTATATCAATGCTGCTAATATTATCGGGGGGGGGAATAACTTTATTTGTCTTCCATTTTCATTTTTTTAAAAAAGTTATTTAAACAGCCAATTGGCATTCTTGAACGTGTCAGTTACTCTTCCTTAAAGACTTTGTTCCAATGTGAAAGGCAGTGCAATCCAGCAAGAGTGATGTGACAGTACAAAATTCCGTATTTTGTCATCCAATACTGAAGGTTTGGGTACAATTAGTTTTCCTTCTCTGTCATTACTTTTTATAGTTCCCCACTCCCAGATTTATGTTTAATTCCATATCTGTGTCTTGTCTTGTTATTAACTAAGCCTCTTGCAGCTTTGTTCTGATTCTCAAAGTATGGGTCAACCTTTCTTAAGGAAAAGAGATTCTGGGGAAGCCCCAAACTTGCCTCATTACCCCTAATATTGTTTTTGTAGAATCATAGAATAGTAGAGTTGGGCCAGACCTACACCAAGCAGGATATGACACTTTGAAAACGGTTGGAAAACGGTATATGGAGTGTATCCTGGGCCCCAACAGTTGTCAGTACTGTTATAAACTGTTTTAAAGTAGAAGTGTAGATCCTGCCTTGGACGGGGCCTATAAGGCCATCAAGTCCAACCCCCCACTCAATGCAGGAATTGCTGTGAGTAGGATTAGGAAAAGAGAACCAACTCTCTTAGCAATGCTAAACTCAGGCTGTCATCAGCGGTGGATGGCAGCTGCATGAATAAGCGGCATGCTTCGGTTTTCTGCTCATTGTGGAGCTGGCCCCTTGTGGGATTTGGCAAGCACCATCTCATACTGAAGCCAACTCATGTTTAACTGCTTTGTGGTGGGCTGCAAAAAAATGGGCTCACCATAAAGAGAGGGCTTTATTTGGAGGGAAGTGAAAGTAAGTTCCACTTCAATCAATGGGACTAACTTCCATCTAAATATATTTTGGGGTTGTAGAATTAATAACATCTGGGTTAGCTCAGACATGTTTTGCTTGGATGAAAAGGGCTTTCTGAGATGAAGTCTGAGAGCCAAAGGATATGTTACAGTAGCTATGGGAAATGGAGATACTAAGAATCCCTTCTCTGGGTCAAGTGATTCCCATCTGGTCTGTTAACATTTGCAAGTACTCAGCTCATGATTTACCTCTATTGCACTGGAGGGGGGTGTCAAATGTGGTTGTGGTGCATCATGGGCTAGCCCCTCCCTGATGAGCCCAGGAATGTGCCCAACATCATGTCCCCTGCCACCCATGCATTCAGCATGCATGAGTAGGGGCTCTATTAGCATACTGATGTACACATATAGAGATTCTGCATGTGGGGGTGATTCTGATTGGACCATGTGGGGATCTACACTACTGCTTTAAAGCGCTTTATAACAGTTTTGACAACTGTTGGGGCCCAGAACACACTGCATATAGTTTTCAAAACGTTTTCAAAGTGCTTTAAAGTGCTTTAAAAGCAGTAGTGTAGATCCCCCCCATATCCCCCCTCATTTGGAGGATCTCAATGTGTATATGCTGACATGTGCATTGAGCCCCTTTTCATATGTGCAGAAGGTGCAGACGGTGGGATGATGCGGTCATTAGGTGTGACAACAGTGGAGGCCAGAGTTCGCTTATGCATCTCCACAACCCTCTCATGCATTCTTTGAATGTGTGTGTCTGTGTGTGTTTGTTGGGAGGGTCATCTGAAACCCCCTACTGTGAGTCTCTATAGAGTCTCAACAACAACAACCATCAAATAGTGGTGTATATGAAGACCCCAATGGGGTGGGTTCATAGCTTGGAATGGGTTGTAGTTCAGTGACAGAACACCTGCTTTGCAGAAAGCCCCAGGACTTTTCCTCCTACCAGGACCTCTTTTAACAGGTTTGGAAAGACCTCTGTCCGTATCCTTGGAGAGGTGCTGCCAATGGGAAAGGTACATATGCTAGAGTAGATGGTCTGGCTCAGTATAAGGCAGCTTCTTTGGTGTTCAAAAAGTCTGCAGCATCAAATGCGAGAATAGAAGACAGTGACTAGAGCATTTCTGGGGAGGGGGAGCTTGTATGGGGAAAGGCTGTGGATTCATGAGCCTCAAGTGTTGAGTTCATTGACTTCCTCAATCTACTGATAGTCTCTCAATCTTTTTAGTGGCACTCATCATGAAACTTAAACATACACCCCCATCTGGAGGATGAGCTGGTGGCTGCCTCTAAATCCTGATTTCCAGGGCCATTTGCATCTCAAATTAAGCCAGTGGTTCCCTTGGGACAATGTTCTTCTCTTTTGCCATGTCATGCTTAGTTGGGTCACCACCATCCAGGTCAGCAGTAGCCCCATGGGCAGGGTCTCCTACACGTCTGTACGACGTGATGTTAAAATAGCAGTGTTTGACAAATTTAAAACTAGCTGTTTGTGCAGCCACTAAAAACTGCACTACTAGCTGGTTTTTCAGATTGCATGAGTGCAGATCATTAAGTGTTATTACAGTATTAATTATTAGAAATGTCCTGTACTAGCCAAATTAAATTGGGATAGTCAATGACCTGCAAGTTCCCAATACCACGGATAATTTAACAGGGTATCTGCCACACTGTGTAAGGTATCTCTAACATGTCCGTCACATTATTTCACATTAAGCAACAGTTCAGATTTTTCTTTGAAAGTTTGTAAGTTAAGTTGAATTTACTCTAATGCTGATTTGGTCAGAGGGTGGAATGAGTGATTGTGTTGTATAATGTGGACATCCACTTAAAAGAATTAAAACCCCACAGATAATTTCACACAAAGAGCATGCATGGTATGTGTGTTTAATTATAATTAGTGTTTTACAAGGCATTGTACATCCTAGCCGCGATAGTAATTTTAAGTAATTTCTGTGCCTAATAATCTGTGCTGAACTTGATAAAGAAAAGAGATTGGACTGAACAGGATTATTTAAGGCCACTTTTCTTGAAATTAACTTAATATCTGAAAAGAGAGTATACAAGGTTTCCAATGGCACAAATTCTATAATGCTGGCAGCAAATCTTAATAGGAGTGCAAGACATAATGCAATGGCTCTGAAAGTTTACCGCAGCAACAGTAGTTCCACACAAGCAAGGATAAGACACACATATATGTCATATGACCCTCAATAACATTTTAGCCTTACTTGTCGTTTGGTCCCTGAAATCGTCTCTCCCTTGTTCTGGTTAAGCTGAGAATTCTGGGCACCATCTTCTTACATTGTTCTGATCACGCTCAGGAAAAGATCTGCACATAGGCAGAAGAATCTAGCATGATGGTGTCACTATTCAAAATAAAGATAGTGACATCACTGGTTGCAACACTAGGTTGTACCAGCCACTTATGACTGTTTGAAACATAACACTATTTAAACAATCCAAGATGAGAACACCCACGAATGGTTCATTCACCAGAGTCTCCTTTACGCTTCAGCAATATAACCTGGGAATTTGAAGAGTGGAGCTAATGCCACTAGGAAAATGTTGATAGTTAAAAGCCATAAAATGATGGATTTCTTTCACATGAATTCGGGCATAAATGGAACAATGCAATCATAGTAACCCATCAATTCATAACTTAGTAAGCTGTAAAAAATCCTAATTCTGAATAAAAGTGCACGGCCAGATGGCTCAGTTGGGGTGATGAGAGAGAAAAAACACACATTATTTTATCATGATACAGCATTTATTTATTATTTATTTATTTATTACATTTTTATACCACCCAATAGCCGAAGCTCTCTGGGCGGTTCACAAAAATTAAAACCACAGTAAAACACCCAACAGGTTAAAACACAATTACGAAATGCAATATAAAAAGCGCAACCAGGATAAAACCACACAGCAAAGTTGATATAAGATTAAAATACAGAGTTAAAACAGTAAAATTTAAATTTAAGTTAAAATTAAGTGTTAAAATACTGAGTGAATAAAAAGGTCTTCAGCTGGCGACGAAAGCAGTACAGTGTAGGCGCCAGGCGGACCTCTCTGGGGAGCTCGTTCCACAACCGGGGTGCCACAGCGGAGAAAGCCCTCCTCCTAGTAGCCACCTCCCTCACTTCCTTTGGCAGGGGCTCACGGAGAAGGGCCCCTGTAGATGATCTTAAGGTCCGGGTAGGTACATATGGGAGGAGGCATTCCTTCAGATAACCTGGCCTGTCATAATAGCAAGAACTGAACAACAAAAACTTGCCAAAATACCTTTACTTGGGAACAAAAAGTATTTCTGACCCCGTAATATGATCACCAAATAGATCTGAGGCATCTGAAGAAGCCCCATCAAATAAGTTGCAATAGCAGACATGATAGACCCATCCCTGTTGTTAACCTTCTGATGTGCCCTGCATGTAGTGATAGAAAACGTTCTACTTGTCCTAGGCTATGGTGGGGAAAGCTTGCCAAGAAGATGAATTGTGAGAGCATTTATATAGCCTGATGAAACATTGCTAAGAGGATCATTCAGAAAGCAACAGAGCCATTTTAGTTAGCTGGAAAACAGCCATTAGAGATTTACTAAAAGTTAAGTTTTGCACCATTCTGGGGGAGAAGAGAAAAGAACTTTTGTCATTTACTTCAGTCAATTTATTATGTTCCTGTTGGGTATTTTGTTTGCTTAAGCAAGAAAAGTTCATAGAAATGGCAAAGGAAAAGCAAAAGCAAAGAGACATAACACCCTCCAGCTATTATTGGGATCTTGAGGGAATAGTTTCATCTACAGCGTGACGCACTAATAAGCACTTTTGCCATAGTTCTGTTATAAATCTGGCCGTGTAGTGATAATACAAATGCAGGGGCATGGAAACGTCTGGAAGATCCTGTAATGAGGAGCTGACTGTGGAAAAGCTGTGCCACTTCTCTTTTAGGATTATCACTCCTGAAAAAATGTACCTGTTTACAAGAGAATGATGCAGCCAGGGCCAACACAGGAAAGACACTGGCCCCAACGGAATGCAGGCATCAACCCTATGAGTATGTCCATCAGTGGTGAAGATCATATGGATTGGTTATCATTACCAATTGTGCATAGTGATACTTAAGGAATTCTATATTCCCAGAGTAATGTGCAGACGGTAACATGACTACCTCTCAAATTTCGCACATGTCTAAATGTTGTGACACAATTCTAGCTGTAAGAAATGCATTAAAATGCATATATGCATATTTTGAGATAAAGTACAATATTTTGAGTAAAAATAGATTTAGAAATGTAAACTTTAGAATAAAATGCTTCAAAATGGTATTTAAATACACATTTTGTGTAGATTTTCGTATTATGGTTTTTAAAATTACAGATTAATTCAGAAACAAGAGGGAATGGTTTTCTGTCACATACAAAAGTGACATGGACTAAACCTAGAGATGGTTTGTCTGTTCAGGCAATCAACCCATGGCATGGAGAACTATGCTGGCCCAATGAGCAATGAGAATCCAGTGTAAACCTGACTTATGATTCCATAGCAGTACAGTCACCATTTTAAAAGAGAGTAAGCATCTGTAAAAATATGGTGCCACTTGCAACTAGGAGTAGGTAGGAGCTAACTTTTCAAACACAAGTCCATCTTGCTAAGAACTGTATATCTCTGTATTCCACTTTTTGGGTCAGTACACATTAAGAAAGAAACCTGTTTAATCTGCTTCATATGCCTGAGAAGTCAAGCATAGGAAGCAGGCATTGCACTCTTTCCTTCAACTATGAGAAATAAAGTACAGCAGCCGCCACCCACATCATCATTTTCTTTCTCAACTAAAAATCCCCAAATACTTTAGTCTTTCCTCATAAGCACCCCACACCAAAAAACCCATAAAACATTTTGGCACCCCAACCCCCCCCAAAAAAATTTGTTGCCCCCTTTGGGGGGAGTGAAATACCCCCATTTTGGAGAACCAGCAGTTGTGTGGGTGGTTTAGTTCAGCTCTACTTGCCTTTCATAGTGTCCTTGATTCTTATCGTTAAACATACTGGCATTCTCTTGGACTAGTTGGTGCCTTTCCTAAGCTGCGCTATACATTCTAATATGAGTTTCAATTAGTGTCGTTGTTGTTGTTGTTGTTGTTGTTGTTATTCTTATTATTATCCCTTCATCCTTGTATATATCAGGTCAGTATACAAAGGGCACGACTCTAATCACCTCAAAAGGAAATACAACAATACAATGAAACACAGTTAGATAAACCATATTTCATTTAAAACAATGGAGTCCTGTTTTAAGGGTGCCCTGTATCTGACCGCTTGTCCTGTCCAATTTTGATTTAAAGCTAAAGTACCAGAAGAACTGTGGCCCATCAACAGTTAGCCTCTGGACATTAGACTGACGGGACAGGCACACGGGTCAACTGTCACAGCCTTCCGAACTATGCTCAGATATACTGTAGTTCTATTTAAGTTATAATTAATATTTCTGTATTTGCGTCTAAATACTTACAAATGTTATGCAAATTAGTATTCTTTGGCCTCTATTTTAGTGATGCATTTCCTCTTTTTTTGGTGATTCCTAAGTGGCCACCTTAGTGCCTTCTTTTCACAATGGGAGGAAAAGTTCTGTTAGGTGTTTTCTTGTGAATAGCAGATGAAAGGGGGATTGATGCCAATCCTGCAGGACAAAAGGTTAAAGCTCCTTGTCACCCACTCCACAGACCCGATCTGGTCTCCCCAGCCTGCTCCCTTTGAACTGGCTCTTTGTTTTGTTTTTTAAAAAATCCCCAGTCATGCACAGTGACAAATGTCACTTCTAGTTTGGCCCTTCGGTATGTTTTTTGAGTCATTTCATCTGCCACCAAAAGAGCAAAGAAGGAAATCGAAACATGTACTGGGAGTCAAACAGTTGGAAACATATGCGATAATTCGCACCTGTTAACCCCTGCAAATGGACTGCAGACAACAACAAGCATATCATTTAAATGGACTTTTCTCGCCAACTAGGTGTGCCATTAATTCACTGATTGGGGCGATTGAATCTGGTCCCTAGCAATAATCCCAATTAGGTGGCCAAGCCATTTAACAGGACACTATTACCTTGATTTGTTTTGAGGGCATATTTGTGTCTGTGAGTTCTTATTATTATTATTATACCAGTAAAAATACTTTGTATCAGTACATAATACATTATTGTTATTGTTTTGTTTTGTTTTAAGAAGAAAAAAAACCCCTCTATCTCAGTAGTATATATGAAACAGAATGATAGAGAATCAACCAATTATTAATAATCCAGTGTGGCAATCACAGCACACAAGAAGATGGGAAGGAGAGAAAAGGGACAAGCTGGATTGTGAAGGAATAAATCACTGAGCACCTGGATTACAAAAAGGCTGTTTATACAGACATATGAGTATGACTTTTTAAACACACTCACACCCCAAACACTCTTTTGTGATATTGTTTGCAGTATGTGCTAAAATTCTGAATGCCCATAAAGCTTAATTATGGGCTGGATTTTTGACAGTGTGATATGCTGATTAAAATAGAGCTGAAAGAGGATACAAATGAATTAGTACCTATTGCACATAGGTTTTTATGTTCAATCACTGAGGATGCTTATAAGGGATCAATGAACAGGAACTCATTATATCCTTACCAAAAACTCACTATAAGCCCAGGAAAGATGCTTATCTGCAGCCCAGCTAGGTCTATGAGGGTTAAATTATATATTGTTTTTACTGTTGTTTCATTTCACAAAACTGCAAAAGTCCAGGCAACATTTTGTCAGAAAAAAACAATAAAGAATATGAAAAGCCCATCTTCACAGAACATTGGACATTGCAAAACAACCTACAGCTATTATCGGATATATCAAAACTGACAAGTAAAACTTTGGCTGTTGATTGAACAATATTTCACACGGACAGGACAAGCTCGTCCACGTCCACTTTTAAATGGAGCTGCTTATCCGGGAGAACTATGGGTAGGAGGTTTATGAGCTTAATTGAATTGGTGGTATTTGGATGATTGAAAAAAATTGGTGACATTGCAAAACGGATCGCTAGATTTCTCTGGAGCAGAGCTGCTCCCTTGCTCACTACCCAGGCTCCAGCAACAGCAGTGGATTCGAAGAAGATACTAATTCCATTCGCATGCAATTTACTGGCACTCAGTAATGGTTTATGGATCAATTGTTAATGTATTTGCAATTCATTTTATCTTACTTGAGGAAGGGGGGAGAAAGAAAGAGAGAGAGAGAGCTCCCAATGCTAAATCTTAATGGATTGACACATACATTAGTTCCCATGTTCTAATAGAGTTCCATTCCCCACCCCCAAGAAAGTGTTTTGTCACTTTTGACAACTGCTGCATAAGTCGTACCCCTCCCATCTGCCATACAGCTGGACAGATTGATATACAGTACATCTGTCTGCAACTTCCAGAATGCATAGTCCATCCTATGATGTTCTTTAATGTGTTGATAAGCTGATCAGCATCCTTTTTAAGGGAAATAATTAATAGTGAGATCCTGTGCATGTCTGCTCAGAAGTAAGTCCCATTGATTTCAAGAGGCCTTCTTCCTAGGAAGTGCATATACGAGGATCATCAGATGGCGGGAGGGAATCACGTTTCCTTACCATTGCTTTGCCTCCTGCTTCGATCCCACAATAGGGTCGAGCAACTTCCTCTTTCTTCACATGGGGAAGGAAGAGGAAGCAAGCAACGACCACGTGGCCCATTCAGTGGGCATTTTTATGGTGCTACCCTTCCTGCACATGGCAAGAAAAAGTGACAATTAGCATTAAAGCCAGAAGAATCGGATTTTCTGGGTGGTATTATGAAGCGGGGGAAATATCAGAAGGAGCAGGAGATCCATGGGAGGAATGCAGCGTTGTCAAAATGTGAGTGACCAGTTTATTAGGGTTCCATGAAATGCTTGTCAGAACAACGCTCTACATTTGTGATCTAAATCTCTCTGAGATGCCAGTTTTCTTCCTTCCAATAGGGAGAGTGGGAAAAGTAACAAAAGAGTAGGCAGTATAAAGAGGGCCACTAAAACAACACCTCTTTTTTTTACAATCTGAGAAGAATTCCATTCAGGAAGAAAGTGCTGGGGCTCCATGGAACCTAGCCTGGGCATTAACAACCAGATGAAGTTTCTAGACACAGAACCAGGGCTGAATATGAAAAATGACAAATGCTGAGGCTCAAGACCACTTGGAAATGGCTCCCTTGGACCCAAATGCCCTGCTAACATGTCTAGGCCCAATTCAAAGGGCTTTTTGACTTTTAAAGCCCTTCACAGCTTGAAACTTCACAAAGTATCTGAGGGTTTATATATCTACACAAGTAGATCATCAACTGAGGTCCTTGTCCAAATGACCCCCATCTAATGAATAGCACAGGTGGCTATAAGAGAAAGGGACTTTTTCTCAGTGGCCCCTTAGTTGTTGAATGCCCTCTCCAAAGAGTCTATTGTGATGTATTTTTTGGCATCAGTCAAAGCCTTTTAAACCTTTCACTCAGCATTGGTTTTAGTGCAGTTGTTTAGCTCTGTTAAATGTTGGTGTGATATGGTCACCCAGGGGAGACCATATTACACCAACATTAAAATCACTGCACTGGCTGCCAATTAGTTTCCAAGTGAAATATAAAATGTTGGTTATTACCTTTAAAACCCTACATGGTTTGGGTCCAGGTTACCTGCAGGATCACCTTCCCCCATACAATCCACCCCACAAACTCAGGTCCTCTGGGAAGAATTTACTTCAGTCAGCCAAAACTAGATTGACAACTGTTACCCAGAAGACCATCTCTTCTGCCGCTCCAAGACTGTGGAATGGCCTGCCAGGAGAGATTCGGCAACGTAATACTTTCTCTGAGTTTAAGGCAACCCTAAAGACTAGTCTCTTCCGCCAGGCCTACCCAGATGAATTTTTAGACATCTGATTATTATTTTAATATAGTATCAGTTTTACATATTTCTATCAGTTTTATGCATTTGATTTATATGGTATTTTTGTATTAAATGTTGTTCCCCACCTCAATCCAGAAGAAGAGGTGGGTAAGAAATATTATTATTATTATTATTATTATTATTATTATTATTATTATTATTATTATTCCTTTCTTAACTCTATTCAAATTGATCATGTTTTAATGTTTTAATCTCTTGATCTATGTTTTAAAAATGCTTTCTTTTTCTTTTATACTTACATTCTTCATTTGTTTTTTACTTTGTATTCCACCGAGAGAACTTGTGTTATTGGGCGGCTAATAAATTGAACGAATGAATGAATGAATGATCACTGAAGTTGGGATGCTGGTTGTGATTTAGTGAGTGGTGAAGTAAATGGCCTGTGCACATGCTCAGAAGAACTCTCAGTGACAGTTCTTATTTAGGGTACTCCAGGGGGCTGGGGCTGAGCCCTGGATGAGTCCTAGCACCAATGTAGTCCTGCACAGAAGACACTGTGATATGATTTCGACAGCTACATGTACAATGCCAGTGGATGTAGCTTCAATAGGACCCAGTGCTTGGCATCCGGAAACAGTTAAAACCTGCTCTGCTGCTCAGTTGTTGTCCAGCTTAGCAAATGGTGAGTTGCTGCCCTATTTGGAAGGGAAAAAAGTGTGTAGGGTGATATTGATAAAGCTGGCTAAGTAGTAGCCTTTTCTAAATACTGACTTTCCATTGCAGATCTACATAGAAGGACCAGCCATCACCCCCCAGAGCCTACTGCCCCCTAATTTCTGGTTATAGTGGCAGAATGTGATTCATCTGACTTATCCTTAATGGAGGACCACAACTGTGACCCTACAATTAAATAGGAGTGCTTGGAATATTTGTTAGTTGATTGGTTTAAATTTGTATATACCTCTTTACAGGCAGATGTCACAAAGTGGTTTACATAAAATTATTAAAAATAAACAAGTGCAATAAACAGAAAAGGCAGAAACAGATTGTCGGGGGAAATCTGTGACTTCTCCACTCCCTTTAGGGCAAGATAGTTCTTCAGTAGCTCCTCTGGTGACAAATGAGAGTCCTCCTCTGAGGGAAGGAAAGGTATCGAGGGTTAGATGGTGGCTGCTTATCAAACTGTTTCTGCTTCTTCTGTC
Source organism: Elgaria multicarinata webbii (assembly GCF_023053635.1). Lineage (NCBI taxonomy): Eukaryota > Metazoa > Chordata > Lepidosauria > Squamata > Anguidae > Elgaria > Elgaria multicarinata. The sequence continues at coordinate 42,137,447 of NC_086177.1, read as the reverse complement.
TTCCTTTGTGAAGTGTCATGAAGGAAGGACTTATGCACACAGCGCATAGTTAAACTATGGAATTCACTACCACAAGATGTAGTGATGGCCACCAATTTTGATGGCTTTAAAGGGGTAAATTGCTGGATGAGGCCATCAACAGCTACTAGTCCTGATTGCTATGTGCTACCTCCAGTATCAGAGGCAGTAATCCAATATACACTGGTTGCTGGGGAACATGGGCTGGAGGGTGCTATTGCACCATGTCCTACTTGTGGCTTCCTGGTGGGCAACTTGTTGGCCATTGTGTGAACAGAGAGCTGGACTAGATGGCCCTTGTTCTGATCCAGCATGGCTCTTCTTATGCTATGAATCTATTATTAATGCAAAGACTAGCTTTTCTAGTACAACCACCCCCCAATACTAGGGCTGTGCACGGACCCCCTGCTCCCGATCCACAAATTGCGGATCGGGCCCACTCCACCCCGCCTTGATCCGCCTAGCAGAACTCTGCTGCAGAGCTCTGGCTCCGAATCGGAGCTCTGCAGCTATGGGGGGCATTGCCAGGTAAGTCCCCCCTTCCTCCTCCCCCTTACCTGCTTCCGTCCCGGCCTGCCACCAGCTTCACTAGAGCCCGCGGCTCAACCAGGAACTGTAGGCCCCGCTTGCGGCCTACACTTCCAGGTTGAGCTGCAGGCTCTAGTGAAGCTGGCGACGGGCCGCGACGGACACAGGTAAGACCCCCTCCCCCTTGCCCCCTTACCGGGCTCTGTCGACGTCACCACACAGGCGGCGGTGGCAGGGCCAGGTAACCACCCCCTCCTTCCTCCCCCTTACCTGCATCTGCCCACGGCCCCGCGGCTGCTTCAACCGAGCCTGAGGACTCAGACAGGAAGACCAGGCCTGGTCTTCCTGTTTGAGTCCTCGGGCTCAGTTGAAGCAGCCACGGGGCTGCAGACAGATGCAGGTAAGACCCTTCTCCCCCTTGCCTGGCTCTGTCGCTGCACAGCGGCAGCGGCAGGGCCAAGTAAACCCGCCTTACCTTTTTTGCGGAGCTCTGGATCCCAATCCTCTTCACCTCCGCCTTAAGGGGAGGCGAAGCACCCCAATCCGCTTCTCCGGTCCGAGGAGAAGCGGAGCATTGCCCTACCAAATACCCCCCTTAACATTCCTATATGCCACACATCTAAACAGCATAATATTTGGGGGGAAATTATGGTAAGCTTAACAGAAAAGCTTGCCATCTTGAAGACTCACCAAGCACAGTTCCACTCATGGAATGATCCCCATTGCCCCACGGAATAAATGCTCGGTGCTATTACATTCAAAACCAGGGGCTGCTTGGTTGGGTGAGAGGGTAGCTCAGCTGAGGGGTGGCACAGTCTGTGAACCTCTGATGGAGCAGAGATTATGAAGGGCCAAACTAGACATGCTGCCATTTGCACAGTTAGCAACAGTGTGAATGGGTTATATATGGAGAACCTGATGAAATTCCCTCTTCATCACAACAGTTAAAGGTGCAGGAGCTATACTAGAGTGACCAGATTTAAAAGAGGGCAGGGCACCTGCAGCTTTAACTGTTGTGATGAAGAGAAAATTTCACCAGGTTCCCCATATATACAAATGGAGCCTGCTGAAATTTCCTTTTCAATACAACTGTTAAAGATAGAGTCCACCATTTCATATGGTCACGCTAATAAATTTTTTTAAAAAAAGCAAATAGCAATGTCATTCTGCTGCGGTCCTAATCTGGAATGGGGAGGGGAGCACATATGTGCTATTTATATTGGAAGAAAACCTCTCATTTGTGCCAATGGAAACTTTCCTTGCAATGCGAAAAGTTGGTATAGGAGGCCTGATCCAGGTTAGGACAGCAAAGGGTTTAAGTCTCTCTCTCACATACATACATACATACATACATACATACATACACACACACACACACACACACACACACACACACACCACACCACACCACACCACACCACACCACACCACACCAGGGCCACAATCTGGATTGCCCCCACCTCCTTGCCTGCTGTTTTTTTTTTAAAAAAATGCACAGCTGCTAATTGTGTGAATGGTACCATGTCCAGTTTAGCCCTGGCTCATTTATAAGACCTGCATAGGCAAAGCTCAGGAATCAGAGATCTTCAGCAGAGGCATGTGGGCTTCCAGCAAGATGAAAACAAGATAAGAGTGTGGTGAGATCTGACAATGTAACATTAAAATTGTATTTGTAATTTTAAAATCACAAATATCATCATGGGAGCAGTAAAATTACATTTGTCTAAGAATGGTCTTAGGAGGCTTAGAGAAACTCCAGCATTAAAAAGAAGGAAATAGTAGGTTTTGTTTCAGATTTCCTTGTTTATCCATGAACACTGTAAGAGCAATGGAATGGCTGCTGCTATTGGGTGGTATAGAAATGTAATAAATAAGTGAATAAATAATATGCCACTTGAATCTCAGAATACACATACACATACACACGTTCTGAAAGAGTTTATCTGTTTGTCTGTTTTTCCCATTGGTTTCTTGGTTCCATAAAGCTGCCCTAAAATTATGAAGGGATACAGGTATTTCTGTTACAATTTGGTGTCCCAGTTTCATTGCAGGAAAGGAAGCCGAAAGAAAGTGACAGGGAGTTAAAGCCACTTCAGTACCAGAAGCCTTGCCTAGCCGGTAAAGTGATTGAATGATCTCATTTCAGGCTTTTTGTTAGACAACAGGCAGGACTCTATGAAGATTGATACAGAAGTGTTGGGCTTCGTTTGCTGGATCAGCAAACGGATTGATATTATACTCCAGCCGTGGATGAAGACAAAGTAACTGTTATCATACTCAATACAAGGGCTTGTCAGGAGCGGAAAATCATCCCATGTCACTGATTATAGGAGCGTTTCATGACTGTCATGTGAATTTATTAGGGAGATGTCATGTGCAGGTTGCTGTACCAGAAACTCTTTATTTGTCAGGAAGGCAAAAGCACCCACAAATCTAGACCTGTGAATCTTAGCAGAGCTTAAACACACACACACTTTGCCAGGCAAATACAATGATCTCAGAGCTCTTGGAAATATATGAAGTACTGAAAAATAAAAAGGATTAGAAATAAGACAGATATGGGACAAGATGGGCTTCAAATTAAAGTATTAAATAAATGATGAGGGAGAACATTTTTTTTTTCTTGTCAAAAAGCTTAAACTGTATCTTATATCTTGAGTTTTAAAAACGGTGAAATGGGAGGGATAGTGTTACAGTTGACAACAATGTCTGGCCATTTTTCCAGGCATGATCGAGCTGAAATGTGCAAAAGGATATAAAATATTAAATGGGGAAGTGGCACATGCCTATGTCTTTTGTCATTTCAAGGGGTTTGATCCAGCTTTAGTAATACTTAGAGCAGACCCACTCAACTAAATGGAAATGGAGAGCCCTGGTTAACTTAGGTCCTATTAATTTCAATGAGTCTACTCTAAATGTGACTAAAACTGAATGGAACCCCAATATGACTGCTAGGAACTAAGACACTTAACTTCTTTGGAGATTTCTTTTGACTTAGAAGTATGTACAAAATGGTCATTTTGAGCAATCCACCAACATGATTGCACACCTTTACATGCATGTGATTCATCTACACATAGATGGTTATTCATCTGAAAAGCACACATAATTGGCCACAATCAATGTGCATAGAACTTACCTGGTGTACTGAAATATTTGCTTCCATTTTTTTTTACCATTAATACCAATATAATATGTAGAAATAATGTTGAACAATAAAGCATTAATATAAGTACTTTGGATATCCCCAAATGTATTCTAGGTACGTAGGTGATGATACATGCAATTACAGGCAGCATAAAGTAAAAATATTCATGCAGGTTCAGGTGAAGATGTTAAAATATCATCATAGGAAACAGGATTTCAACAAACACTTGTTTTATAGCAAGTGATTATCTACTGCAGACATAGTAGACTCTCCAGATATTGTTGGACTACAATTTCTGTCACTCTGACCACTGACCATGTACGCTGGAGCTAATGGGAGTTGGACTCCAACAACATCTGGAGAGTCACTAATTTCACATCCCTGATCTATACAGGTACACAAATCTACAGAATGATTCTAGGCCAAAATTAACATCATCCCAAGACATGGTCTGAAGGTACGTGATGTAGCAACTCTGCTGGAGGTAAGTAGGTTTAGATCTAGTCAGTATCTGGAAGGGGCTGCCTGGGAAAATGAAATAAACAAGCACAAAAATCTCTTAAAGCTGTGCTTAAGCTCTTCCTTTAAAATCAATGGAGCTCTGAGTGCTTAACTTTGGCTGATCATCATCCATATTTATTGAATGACACATGCAGAAACAAATAGTCTGACAAGCTGATGACAGTTTATATGGTAAATCAACATGGGTCTACTTCTGAAATTTAACCCTACTGATTTGTTTTCAGTGTGCTTACAATTCCATCAAGTGGGTCCTTTATTATTCCCATTAGATGAAGCAACAGCTGAGGCTGAGTCAACTGAGGCTGAAGTGATCATCCAGTATACTCCTTACTGAGCAATGATTATTTTCAACCCAGTTCTCTCCATTCCAACCCTCTGGCAAAATATCAGAAGGGCCACACGACAGGCATGCACCTGAGTGAATGAAAGGCGATTTCTTCCTGACTGAAATAACCTGACACCTTTCTGCATAGCAAGGAGTAAAAAAAAAAAAATCCAAGTTCTAGAACTTCCTGCCAAAGGAGATGAGGTTGGCTTCTTCTCTTTTGTCCTTCTGTTTGCAGGCAAAGATGTTTTTATTCATTGGCCTTTGGCTTGTAAGCTAGTTTGTTGCTGAAGGTTTTTTATCCAGTTGGGTGCTGTTTATTTCTTTTATTGCTGTGTTTTTAATTTTGTATTTTAATATATATGCTTTAATCAAGACTTTGTTTCCATCTGTATTTTACTATTGTTAGCTGCCTTAAGCACCATTCATGGCAGAAAAGTGGTATATACGTTTAATTAAATAATAAATAAATAAAATAATAATCCTACTTGAAAAACAGATACACACACACACACACACACACACACCAGTCCAATGAAACTAAACCACTGGGATATGCTAGTGAAGACTAACTAGATTAAAATACCATAAATCAAAGGTGGAAAATCTTACTTCTGTTGAAGACAACATTCCCTCAGTGATAATATGACAAGAGCTGAATAACTGATAGAAGGTGGAGCCAAAGCCAGTAGTGGGTGGTGTCAGAGCCCAAAGTGGGCAGGGCTACCTCTTTTCTTGCTCTTTCAGACAACTCTTCTCTCACACACACACACACTCCCTCTCCCCGCACCCAGCAGTGGGACAAATAATTCTTGTGAGAGGTCTGAACAGATTGCTTTCAGGTAGAGCCAGCCCTACCATTAGGCAGAGTGCAGATCTGAGATGTGGTAGAGGACACTCTCCTGTTCCCAAACAGGCAATATTCAACTGCCTGTTTGGTTGGCTTTTGTAGACGGAATGGGAGGAGGTGCCATCTTGTCCTTTGCCTCAGGCAGTGAAATGTCTTGGGCCAGCTCTGCTCGCATTTTTTAGAAGATCCTTTAGAATATTAAGGATTTTTGGATCATTGTTGTTTGGTATCTCATCCTTCTCACTTCCCATTTCAGGCATTTAAACTGCATTAGATATAAAGTGCATTTGAGACCATCTCGGTCCTGGAGTTGTTAAATCCATTTCTCATGGTACTTCAACCTATTAATGATTTAACCATGCACATGAAAATGCCTCCACCTCCCTTGTATTTCATCATTCATATTGCCCTTTACTTTGCCCTTCTGTTTCAGGAACAAAGCAAAAATGCCAGCCACATAAATGTATAATCTTAACATGAAGGCCTGTAAATTAAACCGGAAGAACAGAAGCACCAGATAGTTGCTTCCATTGAAGACATGGGCATTTATAAATGTTTCAGTGGTAAAAGAAGGAAAAAGAAATGACAAAATAAAGTCAAAAATAACACACAATGAGAACATTCAAGCCATGCTTGATAATATACTCCTAACAAAAATATGGACAGCACTATTTCACACATCATGCTCAAGCAAACTTGGGTTTGCCACAGAGTTCACGCTCAGCAGGGAGTGACAATCCATCGCAGCTGTCAAGAAGCATATATGTATAATACAACTGTTTACAAATATGTTTCTCACATTACTTTACACTCTTAGAGCTGAGGTTACGCTAATCATGGAACATGTAGCTGAACATTAGCTTTTTATTTACTCTAGTGTAAGCATGCATGGCCCTGATTCAGATTGGGACCACTAAACACTCCATGTGTTTCAATAAAGGCTAATTTCTTCTTTCATCCCCCCACTCCCTGCCCCATGGTTTAATCCTCCCTTTCCAGTGTCCAATGGTGGGCCAACGTATTGATCTCATATGACAGCTGGGGCAGGGGGAGTTCCATGAATTGTGGACCTTTCTTTTTCTTTTACTATCTGGAATTTTACACAAATTTAGTTGTAGAAAAACTAAATAGAATTGTAAAATAGAAAACTATTTCAAAACCTAAATAGGAGTACAAACTAGGGGAGGAAAATCCACTGTCCAAACATCTACATTTCCACCATAGGCTAAAATATGAAAATGCACAATTTGGGGGGATTTGTGCATTTTTGGAGGTGGGGGAGGTTTGCACTTGGGGGGGGGATTTGCACAAATGCAAATTTGCACAAGCTCAAATTTGTGGAAATGGGGGGGGGGAATCTGATTCCAACAATGAGCAGATAATGGAACAAAAGGGCCTTGACAATCCAGGAGCTGAAGATGGAACGGATTTTACAAAATCCATACCTCCCAAGCTGAGACTTGAAATCCCCAGCACACAGCTTCTACACTTAGACATGGTGGTACTATACCAGCTCTCACCATTTGTGCAAAGATTGTTCTAATGCAGGAGCACCAAGGGCTCTGCTGATAGGCTGAACAGGTGTTGAGTATTTGCATGGCTTCAAAAGCTAGCTGCTGCAAAATGTACCGTATTTCTACAATTCTAAGACACCATCGATTGTAAGACGCACACTAATTTCAGTACCACCAACAGAAAAAAGCTTTGATTCTAAGAAATAATAAATGCACCCACAATTCTAAGACGCACCCCGTTTTTAGAGATGTTTATATGGGGGGGAAGTGTGTCTTAGAATTGAAGAAATACGGTACTTATTTCTGAAAAGCATGCACAAGTATTGAAGTGAGGAGGCTGAGAAAAATCCCTTATACTTGAACATGCCACCTGGGTTGTACAAGGGCTTCACAGTCATGAGGTGAGGAATGATTTTTTTTCTTGTGAAAAGGGGGGGGGACCTCTGACACCTCAGTCTTTAGGAGTACAAGCCCATATTTACTTACCAGGGAGTAAATTCCACTTAACAACAACAACAGTTTATTGCTTATTAGCCAGTCAGGCCATGCGCATACAGAAACATAATAAAATACTCCTCTTGCCAGAGGGAATACAAAAAAAAAAGTGTTAATAAAATGGCTAACAAGAGCAAGTTAAAACATCTTGTAATCCTGGACAATATTTGCTAACATGTTTGATAAGTTTAGTCTTTTATGGCTGCCAGTGACTTTCATTTCTCCAGAGCCCATTTGACAAACTTGGCAGTCCTATATGACGTGTAATAATCTGTACCAGCCAATAGTGTTAGCATTACAGAGGATTTATAATTAGACCCAACTATTAAGGGCTCAAGATATTGCTTCCTCAGCTTGGTGTGCAATGGTCACTCTGCTAGGAAGTATACCCTGTCCTCTGCCTTGAGACAGCCGGCTGGGCAATCTGCTTTCACACTGTGGTGGGACTTATAGCGTGCCTTCACCTCCATCAGCTGGAGTGAATTCAGTCTGCACCGAGTCAATGTGACTTCGTTCTGAGTAGGCAAACACAGGATTACACTAGAAAGCATTTATGAGTAAATGCCATTGATTTTAATGGGACTTAATTCCCAGTGAATGTTCTTACCACTGCAGCCCCAATCCATTAGCTTCTTCCCTCTTCTACTACTTCTCTAATGAAAAAGCTGTTTTTACATTTGCAGGCACAGTTGCTGCCTCAATAATATTTACTATTCCTATAAATTGTTCAGATTTTTCTCCTATTTCCAGAAAACACAGGGTATCTCCAGGGACAGTGCATTTCTATGAGTTGTTTAAATGCAGGATGTATGCTAGTAAAAATGTTTTAAATAAATAGTGCTAAAAGGAATTTAAAATAATACATCTTAATCCCCAAGGGTAATAAACAGCATTGTGTAAATTAAAATCAGGAGGCACACGGCTACATTATTCTACTTGCTCAATCAATCTGTCATCATCCGCTTCCACTTACTTCACTTATGCTGCCTTATCTTTGAACTTAAAGTGCTGTGCATAATACTTTTCACCGCACTGCTTAACACATTCGTGAAAAGTCCTCCCTCCCAATTTACAGTCACAATCATTACCACTGGATCCAAATGGGCAGACGTTCCCAAATAATTATTTATGGCTGATGTTATGATCATAACTAACCACTTACTCCAGTTTTACTAGTGGTCCCGGGACGATCCTGAGGACTGCAGGCGATGTGGGAGTCCATCCTGGCTTCTTTCCTCTTCCCCGAAAGTAGTGGGGGGTTATCAGAAGGGAGGAGCCTGGACAGGGGGAGTCCAGGGCCATTGGGGGTGGGGTGGGGAGTGGGGTCGAAGCTGTTTTTCTTTTTTCTTTACCTTAATTTTTGCTGGAGTGTGAGTGCACTCTCTCTCTCTCTCTCTCTCTCTCTCTCTCTCTCTTTTTTAAAAAAATGGCAGCCGTATTAATATGTGTTCACAAATGTATGCCGTATAAGGTCTGTATTGTGGATATGGGACTCTGTTTAACAGCATTTGCAGTATTAACAGATGGTCTATGTGATTTACTAATTCAGGATCCCGTACAGAATTATGAAAAAATACCCAGTTTCCTGAATGCACTGTGGAAGAAATCACTGACACTGATCTAGAGCTTTGCAAGTACAGCACTGTACAGACCAAACCCCTGATTATTTTGTTCTTTCTTCCTCATTGCCACATCAAGGTTTTTCAATGTATAAAGAAATATTGGGACATTTGTATGTGCTCTGGACTCTTGCTTATACAGAGTTCCTCTGGACCAAAGTGACTGGATTTAAATGTCAATGTATTTGATTTTCTTTTGAATCTGGTTACCAGATCTCAAATTGAAGTGCATTTAGTTTAGAGGGGAAATGGTGCTGAAATGTGGAAATTCTCATCTTACACCTACCTACCACAGGTTGCCTAAAGTAGAGTACCAATGCAAAGAATCCGTTTCCTTCCTCTTCCTCCTCTTTTTTTTTTAAAAAAAACCCCTCTCATTTCCCCCTAACACTTTTGGGCTCTTTCCCTGTGAAAATCTGTCATCCAACGATGACCCAGAAGAAATATGGGTGATTGCACTGCTCCCATAAAAAATAAAAGCACTCGGCTGGTATCAAGGGACCTTAAGAAGATACTTAGGAGAATATTTTCCATTGAAGTCAACTGACCATCCATCTCCCTTTTTAACTAGTGTCGAGGCTGGTTTACTTGATGATGATTTGATGCCCAGCAATTGCTCCCCCTTGCCCACTGAAAATGAGTGATGACAGGGGAACAACAGTCAAACAGAACAAGCTGAGATATTGTAGCAGGGAGCCGAGCTGAGTCCTGCAAAAAAAAAAAAAAAGAAAAAAAAAAAAAAGGAAACACTGCTATAAAAGGATGAAGCTCCACAATAGGAAAAAAAAATCTGTTTTATAGTCTGCTTTGCAGGAAATAGATTTCTCTCCCCCCCACCCCCAGATTTGTAGGGTATGTTTATCTTGATAAACCCTTCCTATAAAATAAAACAAACCTAGGGGAAGTAGCACATGAAACAAGCAGTTCAAGGATTATGTGGAATTTTCCATTTCTGTTTATGCTGGATAGATACATTTGTACATAGTTGTGTGGTAAAAAAAACAAAATTAGAACCCATACTGGCTCCCATCAAAGATGGGAAATAAAATGGAAGAGTCTGACGGGTAGAGACTGTGTTTTTCATTTAGCAATAGTTATACATTTCAATTCATGACAGCAGCTCAAGAATCTTAAAGGCTTCGATGTTTGCCCCACATTTTCTGGGTGTTCCACTCTTGTAAAGTGAACACGTATTTTGTTTCATGCTCTTGAACACACTTTCATCATTGTTATATATTGAAGTTTTTAAAAGGTTATGCCTATAACAAACATCCCTTCATTAATCCTATATTTTCTGTATCCATCTCTTTCCACCTATGAGCTCCCTCTCCTCCTCTGCAGGCACTCCAAAAATGCATAACCTTCTGCTAGGGTGACCATATGAAAGGGAGGACAGGGCTTCTGTATCTTTAACAGTTGCATAGATGAAGGAATTTCAACAGTTTCATTTGTATGCATGCAGCACCTGGTGAAATTCCCTCTTCATCACAACAGTTAAAGCTGCAGGAGCCCTGACCTCTTTTGTATCTGGTCACTCTAATATAGCTCCTGCAGCTTTAACTATTGTGATTAGGGGTGTGCACGGACCCCCCGCTCCGCTTCACTTGCAGATCCGCCATTTTTCGGAGCGGGTCGCTCCGCCCCGCCCCCGCTCCGCCCACTTCCGCTCCGCTCCGCTCGGAGCTCCGGATCCGGATCCGGAGCTCCGTTTTTGCCCCCCCATAGGGTTGCATTGAAAGCTAAAAAAGTAAACAACTTTTTTTCCGTTGAAGTTAGAAACCTCACGTTTGGCACCATGACACCTCATGGGCGTATACACACACACGCCAAGTTTCAAGGCAATCCCATCATCCCCTGATTTTTGGCGAATTTTTGAAAATCGGGCACCCCACACACAACATCCCTGCGAGGTGGGCAGGGGAGGAGGGAGGGAAGGCAGGCAGGCATGCAGCTGGCATTTCTGGGGGCATAAGGAAGGGAGCCAAGGATAAGCCAGTAATGCATAGAAAATGGAATAAATCAATCAATAAACAAAGGAGGGGTGGAATTAAAAGCAGCAGTGTTGCTCAATAAACAGCAAGAAGAATTAAAAAAAAAAGGCTATATCTGTCTTTTACCAGCAATAGGGGGACGTGCCCGGGGGAGGGGGAAGTAGCTGCCAGTTCAAGACAGCCACCAACAGCTCTGAGAAGAAGTAAAACGCTCACTTCAACTCATAACAGGCATTGCTCCACCACTGAAAAGTGACCATTCACTTCAACTCATGATAGGCATTGCTCCACCGTTTTACTCTCTTTGGAAGGCTCTATGGCCTTCCAGTGCAGGAGAGAGTGGGGGCACGTCCACGATGAGATGCCCTAGGGGAGCTCATCCCCTTGCACCACATCGATTCAGTTGTTCACCAAGGTTAGGGTGGGGAGCAGTGCTGTGTTTTCTATCTCTTATTCTTGGCTTAGTATATGATTTCAGGTTGTGTTTGTGCATTTGGTGGGGCTACTGTGTTAAAAAACACGGGGAAAAGCCCGTTCAGATGAAGAAAGAGAAGTTTCCCAGAATCCCAAGTTACCTGTTTTGCCTATGCCCTCCTCCAACTTTGGGATCATCATGACCGGGAGCTGACTCTGCCCCTCAGCCCTTTGAAAAAGGTATTTTTCCCGCCGATTTTTAAAAAACTTCTAGCCCGCGACCCGTACGATGCAGAAAGTTGAGAGTGGTCTCAAAATGACCCCCATCCACGACTCTCTGTGCACAAGAATTTTCAGAACGATAGCTTAAACCCCCCCCCAGTTATCCCCGATTCTTTCCCTCAATGCAATCCTATGGGCGAAAAGCCGAAACGGAGCCCCGCGGTTGACCCTATTTTTAAAAAACTTCTAGCCCGCGACCCGTACGATGCAGAAAGTTGAGAGTGGTCTCAAAATGACCCCCATCCACGACTCTCTGTGCACAAGAATTTTCAGAACGATAGCTTAAACCCCCCCCCAGTTATCCCCGATTCTTTCCCTCAATGCAATCCTATGGGCGAAAAGCCGAAACGCAGTTTGAGCCCCGCGGTTGACCCGATTTTTAAAAAAATATTGCACGTGAACCACAGCACGCAGAGAGGTGAGAGTGGTCTCAAAATGACCCCCATCCACGACTCTCTGTGCACAAGAATTTCCAGAACGATAGCTTCAAAAACAACGTAGTTATGCGCGATTATTTGCCGCAATGCAATCCTATGGCGAAATGTTTTCAAGATGGCGACCGGAGCGCTCCGCCTGAACTCGGAGCTCCGAAAAATGGTCGCTTCTCTTCGCCTTGCTTCTAGGGGGTCCGCGGTCCGCTCCTACTCCGCCTCTGGGTAAGGCGGAGCAGGCCAATCCGCTACTGCTTCTACGCTCCTAATCGGAGCGGAGCACATCCCTAATTGTGATGGAGACAAAATTTCACCAGGTGCTGCATACATACAAATGATACCTGCTGAAATTCCCCTTTCAATACAGGAGTCCTGTCCTCCTTTCCATATGGTCACCCTAAGTCAGCACCTATTTTTAAGTGTTTGGCTTTGTTCGTTTGTTTTTAAGACATGGGCCCTTTCTACACCTAAGGGTTATCCAAGAAAAATGGAGGGATCATCCCTGCCTGCTCCTGGGATCCCCTGTGTGTCATTTGGATGCACAGGAACGATCCAGGGACGATGCTGGGGGAAAAGGCAAGTGTAGAAACGGCCGTAGGATCTAATGCTGAATCTCCCCTGTCACCTGTGGTTTCATCCTCATTCTATAGAGTTGGGTTGTAGACCCTTTCTGACTTCACTACTCAGAAGCATATATTTAACAAAGAGCAAGCAGCAGTTCACATTAAGAATCAGACATATATATTTTGATCCCAAATCCTACATACATTCCAATGTCTACAGATAAGCAGACTTCCTCATTCACTTAAATGGAGAGGGATGGTCTGCATATACATATCCCTTTGTCTGCCTTCTATGGAACTCAACGAGGAAATATTTGTAGGCAGCTAGCCTTTGTACTATGTCATGGCTGCCATTCGATGAGACCTGGGCAGGATCTACACTACTGTTTCATAACAGTTTATAATGGTATTGACAATTGTTGGGGCCCAGGACACACACTATATACTTTTTTCAAACCACTTTCAAAGTGTTATATCCTGCTTGGTGTAGATCTGGCAACAACCTGGCATGTATGCTTAGAATGGTAGCTTTAAGCTCATTTATTTATTTTTTAATCTTTATTTTTCTGCTCTGAATGCAATTGAATGCACTTGACAATTGATTCTGTTTTCCTATGAAGTTCACTTCCAACATTAGTTGTCCTATGACATTTTCACCTCACTTTCTCTAGATGTCTTTCTTTTCGGGCACCGATGTGTACCAATAGGTTGATACGGGTTGATACAAACATTTATAAACATGTTTTTAATACAATATATTGCTTCTTGGAATAACTATAGCATTCATTGCTATGGCTGATCTCCAAACATACCTTTCGGAGATAAAATTTTTAACTTTTACAAAATTTAAATAGAAAGGCCATGAATGTATGCAGTCCCCTTTTCCAGTCCTGGTTTTTATTTGAGAAGTCCCTTCCAGTTAAACTTAAATGGGCTTTTATTGCATGAGGAACTGCAAAGTGATCTGAAAAATTAATCTTTCCTTCACAACATGGCTCCCTCTAAAATCAAGCCCATTTTGGACCGATCTAAACCCCTTCTGCCTTCACTGCTCTACAATGCAAGCTACAGTCTGCTGTTTTCGGTGTCGCTCTTCAACATTTGGGTGATGAAAGGTTGAGAGTGCTCCAAGGATGGATTTTGGCACAGTTTGCTCTCAGCTAAAATTTCACACCCGCTGATTTAAGCCTAACAGTGGTGGAACGTCAGCCAATAGCAAGCGTGTGCCAATGAGGTCAACGCAAGACACCACAGAGGATTAGCAAGCCCTTTGGTGGAAGATATGGGTTGATTTTCTGGAAGAACTTATTAAAATGAATTGGCGCCTGTATACGTAGCAATGATCCATTCTAGAATTAATTTCAGTTCTCCTCTGTAATGTTAATGAGATATGAAAAGCCTCCTTATTCCTTTCAAAGATATCAGTTGTAGAAACATTAATGACATTGAATCCACTCCAGTGAATGGGAGAGAATGAGTTCACCTACGCTATGATTTATAATTGGCTCACTCGTGGGACTTGAGTCCTTTGCATGAAGAAGGGGGGGGGAACCCACCCTGAGCTGCTGGAGCTTTTAAATGTGTGCCATTCAGGCTTGCATTGTCGTAAAAAGGGTTTCAAGCAATCAGCTTGCATCTAATTAAGGCTCTGCCATTTAGGCTGCAGCTCTCAAGCCACTTACTTTGGAGTAGTTCTAGGCCAATACCCTTGACTTCTGGGAGATTTAAGGCCACTCTGTAGGAAACGGCTGAGAAATCATGGCCTGGATCACCTCCAGTGCAACCAGATTTTTGTTTTAAAAGGACTTTAAGTAACAGGATCAGACAATCAAATAAGGATTGGGTCAAAGCATAGCCAAGTAGCAACCCTAGGGTGACCATATGGAAAGGAGAACAGGGCTCCTGTATCTTTAACAGTTGTACAGAAAAGGGAATTTCAGCAGGTATCATTTTGTATGCATGCAGCACCTGGTAAAATTCCCTCTTCATCACAACAGTTAAAGCTGTAGGAGCCCTGCCCTCTTGACCAGATACATAAAAAATAAAAATGCAGTGCAGAGTACTCCCAAAGGCCTGCTGGAACAAAAAAAGTTTTTGCCTGCCTCCGGAAGTATAGCAAGGAGGGAGCCAATCTAATCTCCCTGGGAAGGGAGTTCCAGAGCCTTGGAGCAACCACTGAGAAGGCCCTCTCCCACCCACATTCCTACCAGGTGTGCCTGTGATGGGGGCAGGGCCAAGAGAAGGGCCTCCTCTGAAGATCTCAGGATGCAGGCAGCCTCATAAGGAAGAATATGGTCTTTCAGATAACCTGGATCCGATCTGTATAGGGCTTTATATGTCACTAGCTGATATGCCCAGCATTGCTCGGGTCCGTGAATAATGTTTATAACATTTAATTGATATATAATAAATTTCTATGCAACTTATTCATCTTTATGTTGGTTGGGTTTTTTTTTTACTTTGGTTGAGTTAGCAAATTGTTTTATTAGAATAAATGGAAAATTGTGTTAATAACAACTGTATTTAAAATTAGAGCTTTGTAATAAACCACATTTTTTGTTTTGCCTGAAAAGCCTACACCTCCCATCATGCCTTGATTGGAGCAGCCGTCTGAACTTCAAAAACAGTCAGGACACACAATACCCTTTCGGCCAGCTAAAAAAGATGCTGACCTAAAATACGTTTTCAAAATATACCCGACATTGCCCAGATATCTGAATAACATATAGTAGGGAAGCAGATCCACCATCTTAAAGTAGCAGGCCAGTGCTAGACCTTTAAACAAATTAAATTCATTCCCCCCCTCTTGCCTCACGACAACCCTGCAAGGCAGGCCTGTCCTAGGACTGCGATGTAACTTTAAAACAAATTAAATTAGTTTCTTTTCTCTTTGTCTCACCCTCAATGCCTTTGGCAGCCATTGTGATTCCTAAACTCAGTCTCAAGCAGTCAACCCAATTCCACATAAAAGGAAACAACCCACATAAATGGGCTGCATCCATTTGCAGTGCCTCCTCCCACCTGCCATGTGTGGCTACATAACAACATTAATGGGGGAGAATAAAGCTAATTCAGAGTAAGAGCATTTCTTATTTGGGAACATCATTTTTGTTAGGAAGGCGGCTAACTTGAAGGAAGGAAAAGAAAATGAAGTTACAGCTGCCAAGAGGCACATTATGGAGCATAGCAACTGTCACCTGAATGACATGTTGAAGGGATACGGGCTGCTTGAATGGGTGTTGGGGGACTGGGCCACCTGAAGGTACTTTGAGAGGGCACCTTTTCTCTGCAGCATCCTCCAAACCACCAAAATACTCTCCCAAAAAGAAACTGCCCGAATTGGTGGAGGCAGTATCAAGACAGTTCATATTGTGAAAAGCCCCACCATTCTGTTTTCACTCAGCCCTGGGCAGGATTTACACTACTGCTTTAAACCGGTTTATAGCAGTAGTGACAACTGCTAGAGCCCAGGACACACACAATATACCATTTTCAAGCCGCTTTCAAAGTGTCATATCCTGCTTGGTGTAGATCTGGCCCTTGGTGATTTTCAATGACCCTGAAAGCTGGATTTTGTTCATCATGCTAGGACTGACATCCTCAACCTTGCAAAAGAAGCAGCACGCTGTCCGTGTTAATTCCAGTGACCCAGGCTGCAATTATATTGGCCAAAATCCTGTTCACCCATAACATGCAGAGCAGGATGCAGACTGACAGTGGACTCAAGCATCACTCTTTCTCTTTTGCTGTACTAGAGGTACTGCAAGGCAGGAAGACATCCACTTCGACTCCAGGTCCATCCGTATCTCTCCTTGAAAAGTCAAGTGTCCTTACCGTCTTCCTCGTCCCCAGTTCACAAGCTTGTGGAGATGTGCATTGGGAATCTCAGGAACAGCAAGCTACTATAGAACTGCCTTCAGGTTTTGTAGGGCCCTTGAGTAAGACAACCTTAGAAGGGGCCCTCTCAGTGAGTCTGCCTTCTCACCGCCATTTTCACTAGCTGCTATTGCTCCTCATTCTCTTTCTCATCATTGCTACTTGCTTGACAAATAGAAAATCAGTAAGGTAGTAGACAATGACGTCTATTGTTCCTCCTCCTCCTCCTCCTCAGTACCACTGTGGTCTGAGCCAGAGTGAGAGACAGGTGAACAAGCAGACTGCATTGGTGAAGAGGAGGAAGAATTCCAAGACACTCTTGTCAGTGGTCCCCTGTTCAGGTATGGACCCTCAGAAGGTGCCTAACCATGTCTATCCTTGATGCTGCCCCTGGGATACTGTAACACTGAAGACGCAATGCAGGAGAGTCTTGGCCAGATATGAACGACCTGGCTACATTACAGTACACCCTGCACAATAGTGGTGTACTTACCACAGGGAGTGTCGTAGAATGATTGCTTCCCCTGCATAAGAATGCTAGGTGAACCTTGCTGAATCAGACCAAAGGCCTATTTCATCTAGGGATCTATTCCCATAGTAGCCAACCAGATGCCCATGGCCATGGGAAGCCCGCAAGCAGAACACAGTAGCAGTCTCCCAGTCATGTTCCCCAGCATCTAGTATTTAGGCACATACTGCTGCTGAGACTGAGAGTGGAGGTAATCATGTTGTCACCATAACTAATAGTACTATTTATTATTATTTAATTGTTATTTTATTATTATTTATTACATTTTTATACTGCCCATTAGCTGAGGCTCTCTGGGCAGTGCACTATTAAAACCATAAAATACAAGTATCAGATGGATTTAAAACATTACATGTTAAAAAAAAAAGGCAATATAAAACCAGGTAAGTTAAAATCCAGAGAAAGCCTTTGTAAAAAGGTATGTTTTAAAGAGGTGTTTAAAAGATGTTATGTTTTCTGCCTCCCAAACCGCATGAGGGAGGGTTTCCAGAGGGTGAGTGCTGCCATTGGCCTGGTTGAGACAACACGCTAAACCATGCTGCTTAACCTCAAAATGGTTAATTTATTTATTTATTACATTTTTATACCACCCAATAGCTGAAGTTAAGGGAATGCATTAATCTTAATGCATTCCCTTAACCATTTTGTGGTTAAGCAGCATGGTTTAGCTTGTTGTCTCAACCAGGCCACTGATATGCACAAGGGTTATATTAGAAAGAGCAGGCCTGGAGTCCTTATTAGAACTGTGTTTGTATTTACTTTTTTGTGACTTCTTGAATCCTGCTGCCTCTTATTTAAAATAAATAAATATTGGAGGCATCTCTTTTTTGAAAAAAACCTTTTTATTATAAAGAAAGAGTGTATTTCCCTCGGCAGTCAACCGTGGAGTCAGAGCCAGGAATATACAGAATAGAGTTTAAAAAAACAAAACAAAACCCAACAACTTTTCATTCTATAGCCTCAAAGAATTTTACCCAAAGAAAATAATAGAAATGAGCAACAGACATAAAACTTTAGCCTGTGTAAATTAAATGGTTCTGCTGCATTAACTTCATAAAACCATAATCCTCTCCTCCATAAACTATTACATGCACTGCAACATATCTGATTTATGGGGTGTAGAATCGATGGGAAAAAATTAATGCTTGAAAAACATATTAGAGACATTATTGAACAGATTTTAATTGAGATTTGATTTCAATGCCCCTTATCCACATGATTAATGGGTTCTAGCCTTCGACTCCAGCAGGCAGAAAAGAGAGTCTTTAATATGACAATTAAGTATCTGTCTTTAGGTTTTATGTAGCTCTCTCCTCAGATCACTTCATCAGTACAGTGTGGCTTTTGTGCAGATTAAATTGAGACTCAATTTTCTCTATTTTCCAGCACTTACTTATGTTTTATGACAAGCACTAAATCAATTTTATACTATTATTGATTTTTTCTTAAATGGACACAAACCATTTCGCCTTTTGCCCTTCTTTTCGACTCTCCTTCCCCTGGCTTTTTTCACTGTATGCTTGATATACAGCTGGCTAAAGAAATTTCGAGTGTTTCCTGTGATTTCTACAGGTCATGCCAATTCATTCACTTTTTACAATGCCAGAATTGACAAACTTAAACCTAGAGTTCCATCAGGAACACTTGCGATGGCAGCGGTAAGAAAGATTTGGCAGGTCCTCTTCCCCCTGCCCCACTGCTGAAACCATTTGCTTTCCTTAAAAACGTGTGCACAGAGATAGAGCGGTGATGGTTACTTCACCCCTTTTTAAATGTCAACATCATCTTTCTAGCAACTGCTGAACTCTCTGAAAATTGCTTAGACTATAATTTTTAGAAGAATAAATAACCAGAAACAGTGCAGGAAGAATGTGTTTCTATGGAATTCAAGGAGGGGGAAAGGACATTATCCACAATGAGCCATAAGTTGTCAGAGATATCACAAAAACAAGCAATGTGCACACCATGCAATTAAGAATCCCCTGGCTCCTATAGGACGTTATCCTGTATGACCTATGGCCAAAATTAACAGTGACCCTGGGCAATAAAAGTAACACAGTGTGTAATCAGATCGCTTACCTTTTTCTTTTCCCTTTTTGGCCAAGACTTATATACGTGAGGTCATAGCATTAGGTGTAAAGAGAAATGTAGTTCAGAACGGACAATGACTGCAACCTGGATTTTGCAATTCTTAAGGGAGCAGAGTGGATATTAGACCAGACCCATTCATTGCCTCTTATCTTCTCCAGCTCTAAAGTGCTGACTCCACAGAGTGAGTATTTTTAATCTTAAACAAATACATGCAGTGTAATAGCCTGCATTAGATGCTATTATGCCAGATATATAAATGCAACTTTGCCTCAGTTGCTCATCTGTAAATTGGGATGGAGAGTCACTTACCCCACAGGGAGATTGTTAGGATGATACTAGAAATAAGGTTCACAAAGCAGTCTGCATTACTTAAACCACTATAAACTGATTAGTGATTTGTGTTTTAACAATTGGTTTTGTTTGCCCTCAGCAACATCTTTACATACTGATCCTGTTCACTGCATTGTCTCTGATTGGCTAGGATTACACATGTGACTGATAAAGCAAACCTTGGCCTAACTTTCTATTGAAGGTTTGCTCACACTGACACAATCAGGTAGCCAACACTGCTTAGGCAGAATAATGGCAGGGTACACACAATTCTTTATGAGATCTCTGATTGGCTGGGCGCATAGATGTGATTGATCAGTCAAAAGAAACAGTACCTAGAATAAGAGAAATGGCCAAGAAGTGACATGAGATGGGAGAAAGATCCCAACAGGATCTAAAGATAATTGGAATTTCCACTTTCAGACATAAAAAGTAACATTGGAAAATATACTCGGAACTACTGTCACAGCAGATTTAGTAGTGCAAACATATTTGATTTAGCGTAATCAATGAGATTCTTTTTTGTGATAACAAAAAGTTGCCAGATTTTGTCTACAGCCAAAATAGCATCTAAGCCGTGCAAGTGGGCAAATCTCCAACGTGCATCTTTACCGGGGCCAGATCTACACCTTGTGTCAAATCATTACTACTGTGGAATAAAAAGCAGGAAATAACATTATGAAAGCGGTATATGGAATGTGTAATGTCTTCCAATAGTTATCAGTGCACTTCAATACTACTATAAAGTAGTAGCGTACATCTAACCGTGACACTGATGCCAGTTGCAAAGGCCTCCATGGAGCTGTTTGATCTCAAAGGTCTATTAACATGCCTGGTATTATCCACCTACTAGCTTCTCCTACAACTGTCCTAGTGATTTTGGATGTTCTGCAGGTTCCATCATGTTGGAGGCTCCAACTAAGACCTCTACACATCTGTAAGCCATAATTTATTTCTGACAAGGCAGAGGAAGGAAGGTTATTTCTAGATCTTTTTCAACATGCACTTACTGTACATGGGGACCAGTTGTGTTTTCTCTTTAGGCTCACATTTCCAATCACCTTAGCAAAATCTTAGGCTGGAATTTAGGATGGAAATGACGGAGCATGGTACTTTTTGCTAGATGTAAGCCTCTGCATCTACTCCAGTGGTCAGAAGCAGCTGCGTGTCTAAAAAGTGGAAAGGCTATCAATAGGATTGGATTTGTTCTTTTCTATTTCCCTCCCACACAATACCTGGATTAAAACCTTTCTTTTCATTTCAGTAATTGGGGACATAGAAGTGAGTATTCCTTCCCTATTTTTGCATCCTGAACTGAATTCTGACAAACACTCTGCAATTCTCTGGAGAGTCTGCATATTTAAGAAACGTTGCATTGCAAACCCAACCCATTTTTTCCTGACGGACCCCTTAGCTATTCTTAGATGCTCCAGGGAGATCATGATTTGTTCCCCTAGTTCTATTCAAGGGCTCCCTGTGGCGTTACACCCCACAAGTCAGTTCCCAAATGTATGTCTGCAGTTTGTAAGTCTGTGGGTTTTAGAATGTTGGCCTGAGTGGGCGGAATTAGAATGTCTTGGGAGGGGGGAGGAGTGATATATAAGGGAATGACTGAGGGGATTGGTGGGGACTTGTTAGGTACTCTTAGAGTCTTTAGTGCTCTCTGTGTTTAGGGTACTTAAGTTCTGGGAAATTTGAGGGTCAGTGTAGAGAGTGGTGTCTTTAGAGTGTGGTGTGCACATCATTGCTGTATATTAATCAATACTGATAATAAAGTTCAAGATTGATTGTGTGAGAAAAAGGAAAGTATGTATGTGAATGAGTGAAAGGGTTGGATGAAAGGTTTCAAAAAGGGTTTTAAATGTTTTATTTGAAACTAAGCTTGTGAACTTTTAAAAATAAATTTTAATTATTTTGTTTTTAACTACCACAAAAATCCCACGTGTCTGTTTGGCATTTAACATCTGAAGTTTACTCATTTAACACCCACTCTGACAATCTTTCACCTCAGCACATATAACTCACAGTGTTTTATTTTATATATTAAAATCCTTCTCCATTTAACCCCTTTCTGCACATAGTTTGGCGGAAGGTGGTTTTTGTCCCTCGCCTCAGGCGTATCAAGCGGTGGTGCTTGGCTTGAGCAGGGAGTAGCCGCGGCCGGGTCTGTTGTTCAGAGCCTGTGTCGTGGCACTCCCCATGCCCCTTCTGCCTGGATCTATGTCCACCACAGCTCTCAGTGCCTATGTGCCTGGCTGACATGGGCAGTTTCTAGCTTTGTGATACTCTGCTGCCTGACTACTTATCCAAACTGACCAATGTTATGTTCCCAGGAAGGATCTTTCTCTAGCTATCTGGCTAAGGGTTTGCAGGGCCCG
Source organism: Elgaria multicarinata webbii (assembly GCF_023053635.1). Classification (NCBI taxonomy): domain Eukaryota; kingdom Metazoa; phylum Chordata; class Lepidosauria; order Squamata; family Anguidae; genus Elgaria; species Elgaria multicarinata. The sequence goes on along the minus strand of NC_086177.1, from coordinate 42,115,543 downwards.
GGGTTAGGGGATTGTAACAGGTACTAATAACAAGGCTGCTGAACAAATACAACACCCAGGTTGAGTGTGTGTATGTTCAGCAGGATGTCACCTTGGGTAGCCTACCAGGACATCTGGGTGGCCGTCCCCTCAATACTTCCAGCTTACTGCATTTGGGGATAATAAAGGCGGTGAGTGCAACTGAGCCTGCTGAGGGGTCCAAAACTAAGGGCACAGTTTCCCCAGAAGTGTCACCAGAAGTGTTGGCCCTGGCATTTGGCAGATAGTGCTGGGTGGTGGCACCAGACCTGGGAATGTAGATTTAGTTCTTCCATTCCTAAAATCCTAAATGTGGATTTGATTAAAATAATGACCTTGACTCATTCTAGAGAAGTAGCTTGTTTGTTTTATTAAATGCTTCCCTATCCCTTCACCCACCTGCCAATAATGGAATATATTCTAAATGACGTCCTGTGGGTGTAGTTCATGAGGATGACTGAGAAGGGCTAAAATCTGTGGGGATCAGGCCAGAGGTGGACTTGTGTCTTTCATTAAGGCCTTGTCTACCTTTCCTACCACAGTTTGAGCTCTGGAAAACAAAAGCAATGGAAATATGTACTACAGGACCTGCTCATAGCATCTTACCATATGCAAAGATGCAAACAAAAGTTGGTTACAGTTCAGCAATATTCAGGTGGTGGCTATAACAAGAACGATTCAATTTCAAGGTTTAAAATGCTTGTATGGGAGACAGGACCCTTCAAACAAATACCTTTTAAAGTAATAAATCAACTATTCATTTCCTATACACATAAAGGTCAAATTACAAGAATGGCTTGACCCGTCGAAAGCGTGAAACCTGTTAAAAAAATGTACTTTATATGAAATGGACCTACAGAGAGAAGCAAATCTCTTTCGTTTATATATCTATGAAAAGAATAATCCGCTTGTTCATCCCAGTAGCTGGCATTGCAAATTTCAAGTTGCGTTCAGTCAATCATTTGAGCACCAAGAAATGATGAGCTTGGTTTCAAGGTTAGTGGATTTTCAAAGCGGCCCTTGAAAGGAGGATAATACAATCAAAGCCAAACTACGCACGACACTTTTCCTTGGCATAATTTTAGCAGACACAGCCTTACCGCAAACAAGGGATCTTTGTGTCTGGTCTCCGTGAAGAAGATTGTGGGTTCTCTGAAATGAATTACAAGCTTAATCTAAAATCTCACCAATCGAGATCAACAAATAAGCTTAGCACCTCTCTGGCATTGCCCCTCTTTCTTTCTTTTAATCAGGTTCACTTCACACTGTTCCAGCAGATTAGCCATAGTGAGAATGTATGCTACTGTAGTAAAATCTTCCTATGAAGCAAGCCATCTGTTTTTAGGAAGGGCCGAAAGATGTGCCCTCCTTTTCATTGAGGCAAAGAAATATATTGGTTGCAGCCATCTGACGTTTCTGAGATTTGATAGGACAGGTTTTCCTGGGCTGTACGGCTTGGAAAAGCAGCAGGAGAGGCTGCAAAGAGAGGATCCGTGCAGAACAGGACTTTCCCTTGCTGTAGTGACATTTTTCTACTTTAAAAAGAAGGTATTACTCAGTGAACAAGCAGGTAGTAGTTTAATTTTTGCCAGTTTTAAGATAGCTGCATTCTCTGGGATGTATGTTTGGTAGGGTGACCATATGAAAAGGAGGACAGGACTCCTGTATCTTTAACAGTTGTATAGAAAAGGGAATTTTAGCTGGCGTAATTTGTATGCATGCAGCACCTGGTGAAGTTCCCTCTTCATTACAACAATTAAAGCTGCAGGAGCTATACTAGAGTGACCAGATACAAAAGAGGGCAGGGCTCCTTCAGCTTTAACTGTTGTAATTTTTTATTTATTTATTTATTTATTTAAGGATTTTTATGCCGCCATTCAGCCAAAAAAGGCTCTCATGGCAGCTTACAAAAGTATTTCTTGACAGTCCCTGCCCACAGGCTTACAATCTAAAAGACATGACACAAAAGGAAAGGGGATTGGGAGGGAGGAGGAGGAGGGGGAAAAGGAAAGCAAATTCAGGAACTACAATCTTAGTTGTAAAGTTCAGCGGTGACAGCAGGAGGGAGGGGGCTCTCAGCTGGAGCTGGACCCAGGCACAGTGGAGAGGTGCCTGGCCGCCGCTTCCTCCCTCACTGGTGGCCTCTCCAGAGACAGTTGGTAGCAGGAGGGAGGGGGCTCTCAGCTGGAGCTGGACCCAGGCATGGTGGAGAGGTGCCTGGCTGCTGCTTCCTCCCTCACTGGTGGCCTCTGCAGAGACAGTTGGTGGCAGGAGGGAGGGGGCTCTCAGCTGGAGCTGGACCCAGGCACGGTGGAGAGGTGCCTGGCTGCTGCTTCCTCCCTCACTGGTGGCCTCTGCAAAGACAGTTGGTGGCAGGAGGGAGGGGGCTCTCAGCTGGAGCTGGACCCAGGCACGGTGGAGAGGTGCCTGGCTGCTGCTTCCTCCCTCACTGGTGGCCTCTGCAGAGACAGTTGACAGCAGGAGGGAGGGGGCTCTCAGCTGGAGCTGGACCCAGGCACGGTGGAGAGGTGCCTGGCTGCTACTTCCTCCCTCACTGGTGGCCTCTGCAGAGACAGTTGGTGGCAGGAGGGAGGGGGCTCTCAGCTGGAGCTGGACCCAGGCACGGTGGAGAGGTGCCTGGCTGCTGCTTCCTCCCTCACTGGTCGCCAGGTGCTGCATGCATACAAATGACACCTACTGAAATTCCCTTTTCTATACCACTGTTAAAGATACAGGAGCCCGGTCCTTCCTTTCATCTCTTCACCCTAATGATTGGAGTCGAACCATTGAAATGAATGGGATTTAAACTAACATTGACTACAACCCATTGGATACAACCACTGGTGCCAAAACCTACCTGGATACTGCTCACCTCAAATGTAGGGATACTTCTTCTACTAGGGATATTTCTTCTATTATGTCAGTAACTGTTGACTAATTGTGAAGGTTGCACTAGCCTTTTGGTTGAGTTTATTTTGCAAAAAGAAATTGCATTTTTGGAAAAGTTTCAGTAACTAAAGTCAGGAGGTGATTTTGTTTTATCTTGTTTTGTTTCAGAAAGGGAAGTTCTGGTGTATATGGAGCCACTTTGCAATCTTTGGTTGGGGAGTGTGGTTGTGATTTATATACAAACAAATAATTGTGTCTAGAGCAGCATTATACAACTGGTGCCCTCCAGTTGGACTACAATGCCCATGATGACTGGGAATGATGAGAGTTGTAGTCCAACACCTCTGGAGAGCACCAGGCTGGGGAAGAAAACATGCAAACATTGACGGGGAGCCTCCTGGCTGAATTTTGCCTTGGGCTTCTAGAAATGTCTAGACAGCCTTGCTAGGCTGTAGCAGTTGCAAAGCAACTCTGAACATGATTGGTGGAGGCTGAATCAATTGGTAGAGTTCAAGTAGCCCAGGCTGCACTTGCAGTTTGACATAAGTGGCTGCTGATCCTTTCCTTCTAGAAACAATCTGTTACTTCTTTGGTTAAACCACGTTTGTGCAGGGAAGTCCTCAAAGAGGAAGAAGGGCCCAAACATGAAAAAGGACATTTAATGAGGTCAAGAAAATCTCTACTGAAAAGAGCTCTCTATGCCTTGAAGTAAGCCAAAACAATGCCATTGTCACCCCGGGTTTTTTACAAACCCACCATCTTTTTCTTTCAAATGGCCGTGGTGAAACACCTTAACTCAGCTCTGAAGGGAAAGAAAAGGAGGAGGGAAGGGGACCACCTTCAAAGTGCAGCTGGAATTGGAAGCTGTCTGCCTCAGCCGTTAGAAATATGTGGAGAAATTACCTACCATTCCCTGTAGAGACATCCAGCAACCATCCCAGCCCAGCTTTTCAGTTTGGCGATAATATGCTCCTATCAGTTTTAATAGCCCCATGCTGGATTCAGGAGGTATTATGGATTGTACAGCAAGCATATTGTCATTAAATTAAATTTTCAGAACATTCCCCAGCTCATCACAAATACCACAGAGAGTAATCATAATCGGTTCTCAACACATGTGTAATTGCCTTCAGCTGGCGTTTTTTACAGTTGACATTGTTCAGCAGTGATAAGGTGATTGGTGATTTGAATACACAGCTTGTTTCATAGCTGCCGTAATTGAAATATGGTATGTGTGAATGGAAGATTACATTAAGACCTAGGATAATCACCTGACATGAGAGTAATTGAGTCTACAATCTGCCACTGAGTCTCTCAGGGAGGGCTGAAATGAAAAGAAGCCATTAGTAGATTATACCACTGCTGGCTCTGCCGTGTGTTGGAGTGCCAGGCTGGCATTCCAGAACTGCGGGCTATATGTGGATGCTGTCTAGGGCACCATAAATGAAAGGAACAAGGAAAAAAAAGGCGGGGGCGGGGGCAGGAAACAAAACAGTTTAAAAGGAAAAGTTGCACTTTTTCCTCCTCAGGAGAGAACAAACCAAGCTGTGGTATAAATGCTCCACATCCTACATTTAAATTAAAATAAATAATTGTCCAGAGATTCTTCCTCAGTATTTTCACTTTTGACAGAAATATTCAATTACTTAATTTAATTTCTTTAAAATGATGTTTTGGCTACCTTTAAGGTTGTGTGTGGGGAAATGACTGGTTATTTTTATATTGAGGGCTCTAAATTTATCTTTTTTGGGGGATAGATAAAATGAAATCCTAAAGAATATTTTATAGCTGTAGAAAAAGAGAGAGAAACAGAGAGAATTAATTGATACAGCTGGTTCTCCGCCTCCCCATGGTAAGCAACATTTTGCCATTACTCATAGGGAAAAGTCCCCTTGCCATCCTGGTAAGGTGAAGATTGGCTGTATTCAGAACCATGCCAACAGACGTCTGGCAAGTTTCAAAACCCCTTGTCTGCCAGAGTCATGCTTGTCTGCGTTCTAAACTTATTCTTGAAATAAACATTGAGTAACATGTATTGCCACTTTAAAGATTCTGTGATGTCACCTCACAGTGGACAAAACTGTCAGTTGAATTAACAAATTTATCATAACCCAGCTTTAGGTCCCAATAAACAAATTTTCCATGACCAAGAAAAACAAACAAACATGTTTTTAAGTATGAACAAAGCTCTTTAAAATGAAGTATTTGTCAATATTCTGAAACAATATATTTATTTTAAGTACAATATTTTATTAGATGTTATAGAGTTGTAGTAACTTATGTAGGGAACACTTAGGCCACAGCTAGACCTAAGGTTTATCCTGGGATCATCCAGGGTTCGCCCCTGCCTGAGCACTGAATTCCCTGTGTGTCACCTAGATGAACAGGTTTGACCCCTGGATGATCCAGGGATAAACCTTAGGTCTAGCTATGGCCTTAGTCAATCATTCTGATCCCCCCCCCCCCAACTACAATTTATGGAATAGGATCCAGCAAAATCCTGGGTCAGCAGGAGGGTTTTGAGCCAGGTTTTTCTACCGGCTGAACTGGGAGCAGGTGATCTTAGCCAATTCCCTTCTCCAACTGCAGTCCCCTGCATCCCTTAAAAATCTGGTCCAAAGGGTTGGGTGAAGTGCTACTAGGGGGTTCAGAGGAAAGAAGCAGCAGTGAAAATCTCCTCCCCTTCTTTCCACTAGTGGGAACTTTCTGTGCAGAATTCCACTTGGAGATGCTTCTCCGCAGCAGAATAAAACCTCTGGACCTAACTCACTGAATATTACTCCAGACAAAATTGGGGGGTGGGGAAGACAAGTGATGTAAGCAGCATAAGAAATGGGATGGTTTTGAAGTCAGATAGCTTCAGTGGGAGGGAAAAAGCAGTGGAATGGTTAGGCCAGACTCAGTTATGTCCACTTAAAAGGCATGGGATGGTAAAAGGTCTGCCTGAAACGTAGCAAAATATATACACATTGATGAAAACATGGGCCAAAGTAGAATCTTGATGCAATTGTACAATCACAACAAGATTCCTTTTTGCACTGTGGTTTAATCAATGTGAACGCTACCGTGCAACTGCATTAACATTCCTTTTAGTGCTAGGTTTGTATTAGGGGTGTGCACGGACCCCCCGCTCCGCTTCACTTGCAGATCCGCCATTTTTCGGAGCGGGTCGCTCCGCCCCGCCCCCGCTCCGCCCACTTCCGCTCCGCTCCGCCCGGAGCTCCGGATCGGATCCGGAGCTCCGTTTTTGCCCCCCCATAGGCTTGCATTGAAAGCTAAAAAAGTAAACAACTTTTTTTCCGTTGAAGTTAGAAACCTCACGTTTGGCACCATGACACCTCATGGGCGTATACACACACATGCCAAGTTTCAAGGCAATCCCATCATCCCCTGATTTTTGGCGAATTTTTGAAAATCGGGCACCCCATTCACACCCCTTGGGATAGCTCCGTCAATTTGCATGTTACAAACCTCAAACTCGGCACCAGGGCAGCTTATCCATGTGTCCACATGCACGCCAAGTTGCAAGCAAATCCCATCATCCCCTGATTTTTGGCGCGGCTCTACCCTCTAACGCACCTCCCATAACCCTAATTCACACCCCTTTAGATAGCTCCGTCAATTTGCACGTTAGAAACCTCAAACTCAGCACCATGATAGCTTATCCACGTGTCCACATGCACGCCAAGTTTCAAGGCAATCCCATCATCCCCTGATTTTTGGGGAATTTATGAAAATCGGGCACCCCATTCACACCCCTTGGGATAGCTCCGTCAATTTGCATGTTAGAAACCTCAAACTCGGCACCAGGAGAGCTTATCCATGTGTCCACATGCACGCCAAGTTGCAAGCAAATCCCATCATCCCCTGATTTTTGGCATGGCTTAACTCACCCCAAATTGTCCCATTCTACAACTACGTCAATTTGCACGTTAGAAACCTCAAACTCAGCACCATGATAGCTTATCCACGTGTCCACATGCACGCCAAGTTTCAAGGCAATCCCATCATCCCCTGATTTTTGGGGAATTTATGAAAATCGGGCACCCCATTCACACCCCTTGGGATAGCTCCGTCAATTTGCATGTTAGAAACCTCAAACTCGGCACCAGGAGAGCTTATCCATGTGTCCACATGCACGCCAAGTTGCAAGCAAATCCCATCATCCCCTGATTTTTGGCGCGGCTTAAACTTTTTAACTCACCCCAAATCAAGTCCCATTCTACAACTACGTCAATTTGCACGTTAGAAACCTATCCTTTGGTCCCATGACAGCTTACCCATGTGTCCCCATGGACACCAAGTTTCAAGGCAATCCCATCATCCCCTGATGTTAGGGGAACTTTTGAAATTTGAACACTCCAGTATGTCAGGGATTTAAAGTTGCAATTGCAGACAGCTCAATGGGGCCAGTTCCAAGGCAATCCCAACATGCCACGAGATAACCCTAAATCTTCTGGCACATTTGAAAAAGGGATTATTGAATTTGATAAAGTCTAAGTGAGCGCAGGAAGGACTTCTCCCCTTAGTCAAAGCAAGACACATACACCATCGCTGCAAGGCGGGAAGGGGAGAATTATTATTATTATTATTATTTATTTATATAGCACCATCAATGGAAAGCAGGCAGGCAGCATGCATTGTAGTGCCGCAAGGATGGCTTGAGCACTAACGCATAGCAAACCAACCCATAAGTGGGCGCAAAGTGAGGCAAAGATGGCTGGTTGTTTCTTTCTAAGCCAGCAGTTACGCCTTGAGGGGCACAGAGGAGGACGATTGGGAGCAAACCAGGCACCAGGCGGGCAGAGAGGCAGGCAGAGTAGGCGAGGAGTCAGTCCTGGCAGATGCCCCACCACAGCAGCACCCCGGGGGAGGCGGGCAGGCAGGCAGGCAGGCTGCGGGCATTTCTGGGGGCACAAGGAAGTGATGGCTGGTTTCTAAGCCAGCATTGCAGTTAGTCACGCATTGCAAACGCAAACCATCCCAGCGAGTCGGTCACCGAGGAGGACAGGCTAGCAGAGGGGCAGGCAGAGTGACATGTCATAGATCTAGTATTGGGGAGGAGTCAGTCCCGGCAGATGCCCCAACACAGTAGCACCCTGGGTGGGCATTGGAAAACGCCATCTTGTGGGTCAATACTTCCCCCACCCCATGTCCTGCAGGGTTGCCTGCCTAACCCTTGTGGGGATGGGAGATGGAGAGCTTAGAGTGGCAGTGCCAGCAGCAGCCTTCGGCTTTCCCCTGGAACCAGTCGCCTTGCCCGCCTCTTTCCCCAGCAAGATCGCCTGGTGCTGCCTATGAAGATGCATCTTCATGCTGCTGGTTCCATAATGCCCTGTCGATGAACCCCTGCTTAGGCTGAGTTTGCAGTGGCGACAGACAGCAAAGCGGGGATCCGCTCCCAACTCAAAGTGGTCCCACACGATGCTTGTCTTTCGTTTCTGTGGTGACACCACCAATTGCCCGCCTGAGCTCTCTGGTGTTGCCACAGAAACAGGGGTGTGGGATGAGACTGGGGAGAGAGCCTTGGCCTGCTGCTGCTCCTCCTCAGCCCCCACATCCTGGAGGCCCACCGCCTCCTCCTCCTCCCCCCCCTCCACTGTGCTGAGGACCTCGTCTAGGTCCATCAGCGGGCTCGTGGGCTGAAAGGAGAATGAAGGAGTTGGGGATACTCCTCCTCCTCTAATGGCACTGCTGCCACGTGCCTCTTGCAAACGGGCACTTTTCCCATTCCCACCCTCAAAAAGAGAACGCCGGGCACAAGTTGCAGAAGAGAGTGGCTCTGCCTGCTGCTTGTCCTGCTTCTGTTTTGGAGCAGTCAGCCAAGGAGTTGCCCGTTTGAGTTTCACAGGAGGAGAGGAAGCCCTGCTGGCAGACTGAGCCTTGCTGCTTTCAGCACGCCTGCTTTCTCTTTTCATGATGACTAACAAAATATTAATACTACTAATACTATGTATAAGGTACTACTAAGAATATGTATAAGAAGAATATAATATGTTTAAATGTAGGGAAATGGGACAAGAACAATAAAATATACTACTACTAATATGTATGAGAATATACTACTAAGAATATCTACAAGAATATAATAATATGTTTTAGAATATTACTAATAAATGTAGGGAAATGGGACAAGAAATGGGACAACCACTACTATAAGAAGAACAAAATATGAATACTACTACTAATATGTATGAGAATGTATACTAATAGACTACTAAGACTATGTCAAAGAATATAATAATAATATGTTTAAGAATAGGGAAATGGTGTGCGTATGCTTTCCCCAAAATGCTCAATCTGTGGCTGCCTGTTGAACTTGACAAAAGCAGCCCACTCCGTCGAAGTTACACAGAGAAGAAAAAGAGAATCCAATTTTTTTGGTATATTTGGTATATAGAAGATAGAAGGAAACACAATCAGGATTTAAGAGAGGGGAGGGGGAAAAAGAACCAACCACTACTATAAGAAGAACAAAATATGAATACTAATATAATATGTATGAGAATATATACTAATGGACTATGTGAAAGAATATAATAAAATATGTTTAAGAATATAAATGTAGGGAAATGGGACAAAAAGTGTGTGTATGCTTTCAAAAGAAAGCTTTCACAAAAGCAGAACAGTCAGGCTTTAATACAGGGAAGGGGGGGGGCAACCAACCCAACCACACACTCCAAAATTCAAAAATAAAGTTTATATTAAATCAAAGTAAGGGGAAAACACAGGGCAAACTAAGCTACAAGTCAGAAAGAAGCAAACAAACACACACACGCGCCAAACTAAACCTATATTAAATTAATCTATCTCCAAAGCAGGAGCACTAGCTAAGTAAGTGTTCCCTCCACGAACGCCAACCCACAAAGAGACACAAAACAGAAAGTTCTCAGGGTGGGTCTGCCTTAGTCCCCCCTCCAACGCTGGGATTGGAGGAGGATGCTTTCTGAGGAGATGAATTCTCATCAGGATTGGGAGTTGAATGTGCCTGTCATCGCTTCCAAAAAAATAATAATAATAAAAAAAAAAAACCCAAACCCCGATTTTTAAAAAAATATTGCACGTGAACCACAGCACGCAGAAAGTTGAGAGTGGTCTCAAAATGACCCCCATCCACGACTCTCTGTGCACAAGAATTTTCAGAACGATAGCTTAAACCCCCCCCCAGTTATCCCCGATTCTTTCCCTCAATGCAATCCTATGGGCGAAAAGCCGAAACGGAGCCCCGCGGTTGACCCTATTTTTAAAAAACTTCTAGCCCGCGACCCGTACGATGCAGAAAGTTGAGAGTGGTCTCAAAATGACCCCCATCCACGACTCTCTGTGCACAAGAATTTTCAGAACGATAGCTTAAACCCCCCCCCAGTTATCCCCGATTCTTTCCCTCAATGCAATCCTATGGGCGAAAAGCCGAAACGCAGTTTGAGCCCCGCGGTTGACCCGATTTTTAAAAAAATATTGCACGTGAACCACAGCACGCAGAGAGGTGAGAGTGGTCTCAAAATGACCCCCATCCACGACTCTCTGTGCACAAGAATTTCCAGAACGATAGCTTCAAAAACAACGTAGTTATGCGCGATTATTTGCCGCAATGCAATCCTATGGCGAAATGTTTTCAAGATGGCGACCGGAGCGCTCCGACTGAACTCGGAGCTCCGAAAAATGGTCGCTTCTCTTCGCCTTGCTTCTAGGGGGTCCGCGGTCCGCTCCTACTCCGCCTCTGGGTAAGGCGGAGCAGGCCAATCCGCTACTGCTTCTACGCTCCTAATCGGAGCGGAGCACATCCCTAGTTTGTATCAATGTGTATATTCACTTATGTGTATCAGTAACATTTAAGGGGTGCAGGGAGATGCAAACTGAAACTGTAAACTGCACATGTGCAGCCGTCTGATCAGAATCCAAAACTAGCGATGGAAGAATGGTGAATAACTAACATGTTGGTTTTGCTTTTCAAACGAGCAGTTGCTTCAAACCACCCTTAGCCCACGGAAAATTCAGGTGGAAATTTTACAAGCATCCTTACCAATTAAGGGCCGGTGTCTTGGGTGTTTGATAGTTTGAAAATCCAGAGTATCTATGTAGTTACTATTTCAAAAATATCACTGAGCCAACGATAATCCAGTTATGATAATGGCACACAGTCAATTAAGCTTGGCACAACAGAGAGGCTGCTTATGAATGTTGGATGATTCAGTCCCTTACATGGGAAGGATTGAACATGGACAGCATTCGTTCATAATGCATAAAACAATTACTAAGGCCATTTTTATGCCATCATTCATCCAAATAACCCTTTAATTCATTTCAATCTTGAACTGGTTTAAATGATTAAGTAAGTCACCAGAAACTGAAGCAAGATTAAAAAAAAAAGCCTAAGTTTAAAATGCAACCCATGAAATATCTAAGCCATATCTGGTTTAACCTCAGGATAAACGATCCTATAAGCAGTTACATGGTCAGCAGGGCTGTGTTTTTTTGGTCAACAAATACGCAAATGGAATAAGGAAAGAAAACAAGAGCATCAGGAGCATGCTTGAATAATGCTATGGAAACTCCCCATGCATTTCAAATCAGCTCAGTATTTACAAGTTTTCTTGGGGAGTGTTCAGAGAAAAAGCTTCTCTGTTTCTAGGCGTTCTCTCCTGGTTCATAAAATATTGGCACATGTTGGTTTCCTATTGCCTCCTGGAAATCATAGTTCCTATAGTTCCCAGTATTTTTTTAAAATTGCTTGTAAATTCAACCAGCACTAGCAGCAACAAAAGTAGAACGTTTTGGGCCTCCCGGCTCTCCATATCAGGAAGTAGCTGAGTCAGCTCTCAGGTGCTATGCTTTCAGTTTCTGTTCAAAATTGCCTTCGAGTAATGGTGTGTCGAGTAATGGTGTGTCTTTGTGTCCTCTTACAGAGAAGAGTCCTCTATTTGGAGGGTTGCCAGTGGACTGTCTTCTATTTGAAACTGAAATAGACTATTGTTACTCCCTAATAGAACAACAAAAGGCTGCTTGTTGAATAGAGCAATCATGTAGTTTTGTAGCAATCAGCAAGAGTTTCATCAAGAATAAGGGGTTAATATAAAAGAACTTCTGCATATGCTCCTACAAAGCAGCTGGCTTTGTAACTCATATTGTTTCAAAGAAGTCAACAAGAATTTCATTAAGAGTGTGGCCTAATCTACACCAGGCAGGTCCTGGCACTATGAAAGCGGTATGAAAGCAGTATATTGTAGGGGTGTGCACGGACCCACCCACCCCCGCTCCCCCCCGCGGGCCGATCCGAAAATTTTGGATCGGCCCACTCCGCTCCGCGCCGCTCTGCCCATACTCTGCTCCTCTTCGACGCGGAGCTCCGGCTCCGAATCGGAGCTCCACAGTGGAGGGGAGTGGCGCCAGGTAAGGCTGGGAGAGGAAGGCGGGGGGGTTACCAGGCCCTGCCGCTGTCGCCTCCCATGTGGCGATGGCGGCAGAGCCTGATAAGGGACCAAGGGGGAGGGGGGCCTTACCTGCCTCCGTCCGTGGTCCGTCGGCTTCTTCAATTGAGCCCGTGGTTCAACCAGGAAGTCTGGGCCGCAATTGAAGAAGGCTCAATTGAAGAAGCCAACGGACCACGGATGGAGGCAGGTAAGGGAGAGGAGGGGGGTTTACTGGGCCCTGCCGCTGTCGCCACATGGGCGACAGCGGCAGGGCCCGGTAAACCCTACTTACCTTTCCGGCGGAGCTCCGGATCGAGGCGAAGGATCCACCTTCACCTTGATCCTCTTCGCCATGCTCCGCCGGCCCCCCAATACTCTTCGCCTCCGCGTTAAGGGGAGGCGAAGCACCCGCTCTGCTTCTAATTTGCCGGTCCGATTAGAAGCGGAGCACATCCCTAGTATATTGTATGTGCCAATGGACCCCAACAGTTGTCAGTGCACTTCAATAACACTATAAAGCAGTAGTGTCACTCCTGCCTTTTATATACTGGTTTCATACCACTTTCATAGTGCAATATCCTGCTTGGTGTAGATTAGGCCTTAGGGGCAAGATTAAAAAACTTTCAAGACAACCTGGAAATCTATTTGAAGGGTAGAATTTAAATTCCTATAATACAAACACACATATAGACACACACTGCAGCCTAGTCAGAATCCCATTTCACATTCTGATTTGTGAAGAACTTCTGGGTTGACTCATTATATACTACATCAGGGCATTACTAGCTGGACAAATAGGAACGCAAGGATTATTTTTTGCAGATTGTCAGGTGAATTTCATTGCATTCCCCCCTCCCCTCAATCAACAGAATTGGATTTTTGTCCATTTTCCAAATTTTCACAAATGTGAATTTTGGCAAGTTTGCATGTGTGAAAATGCACAATTTCCCCCAAAATGCTCAATTTTCCTCAAAATGTGCAAATTCACCCAAAATGCACATTTCCATGCTTTAACCTATGGGGAAATTGTGCATTTTTTTTGGCCAGTTTATTTTGGGTTTGTGTGTTTTTCCACAACAAAATTTGCCAAAAATTCCTGAAAGTTAGAACAACGGTCCCCAAATCTGATGGAGAGGAGATAAGCTGGTTGACTGTGGAATTCAAGGGTCAGATTCATAAAAATCCAAACACATTTGGTTCTGTTGTAGATTTCTCTGATATCCCTATGGACAAATTTGTCCATAGCAGGTAAACAGAAACGTCAACAGCATCTCTTCATTTGAATAGGAATACAAAATATCCAACTGTTGCCTGACTCTATTATTCAGAAGGAACAGGGAAATTATGGTGAAATAACTTAAAAATAGAGATCACTGAAACCTACTTCTATTCTGTAAAAAAAAAAAAAAGTGAAGTATGACATTTTCCAGACTGCCCCACATAGTCTTATTGCAGGCATATGCTAATCACACCAGAACAGATGGATGTCATCGCATCTCAGTCCAGGCCTAATGAAGCCCATCAACACAACTGTCTATGGAGCAGCAACAAGAGCTTATTGGCCTTTTCTAGTCTTGACCATTGTCAGTTCCAAAATCCCCATGGAAGATGTACATTTAAAATGGGACATAAATGACTTCTCTTTACCTAACACTAGACAGCTCTAGATTACCTTAGATCAGTAGCTTTAGAACAGTAGTTTTACAATTGTGTCCTTGGGAAATTTATCAGGGATTCTTTGAAGAGAAGATCATTAATATTGGACAAGTTCCTCAGAAAGACAACCTCAGTCTGTCCTCCATTAATGAATCTCCCCTTCACAATTTGCTGCAGAGCACTGGGTATGTCCTAGGATACACTTTCAGTTAAGTTTATGTGAGGCAACAAAAATATGCTCCAGTTGAGTTTATGTGAGACCACTAGGCCTATTCAATAGGCATAGACAGTGATCTAATGAAATGAATAGATCATGCCCCTGGTTCTTCTGCATGTTCCTGGGTTTCCATGGCAGATATTTAGGATCTCTTCAGCAGTTGACTGAATGTGGAAAGTATTCCTTGAATTACCCAGTTCTCATGACACAGCTGATACATCATGGGTTATTTAACCCATGATTAGCCCCAGCAGATGTTGTGGCTATTTTGATCATGCAACCTCTGATTTGTCCAAATGGGGGTTGCATCATGTCATCCAAACCTTGTCATTGCTGATTGTTTGAGGGCTAAGCAGCCCTTGCTTAACCCATGATTTGCGATAGGAGTTAAGCGAGGGCTGTTTAATCCTTGACCAGGTTTGGATGACATGGCCCAATCAGATGGGTTTTCAGTCAAAATGATGGGTGCATATGCCTGGCATGTACTGCAATTGATCTCGAGTTAAATAACCCATGATCAGCTGTGTCATGCAGTTCACTGTCTCATGCAAACCAGCCCAACTTATGAGTAGAAAGGAGAAATCCTAAAGGTTTCAAGCCTAAAATGACTGCTGTGGATGTGTTTGTTTTTTTATCAGTCTGAACTATTTTTGGAACAGGGGCACTGGCCTAAACAGAACCCAAGCATGTTGGGTGTAGAGGGAAGAGATACAATTTACCAGGGCTTGGAGATCTAGGCTGAAACTTCATTACCATAGGAAGAAAAAAGAAGCTAAATTATATATCATGCATGAGAAAGTTATTTCTCTGTATCTCTGTACCTATTTTTCAGAACTTGTGAGATTTGCTTGAGCCAGTCTGGAGCAGTGTTAGACCTGAACAAGAAACATCCTGAACATAGAGTGTGCTGCTTGTGCAGTTAAACTAGGATGCATTGTTTAAAAGGTAGAGAAATTTTTGTTACAATATGTGACATACTCTCACAAGAATTATCACAGTCTCAGAGTTCCTTGTGCCTAGACATGATAGAGTGACAGCTGGTAGGAGGGTCAAAGCACCATAATTTACTAGCCTTTCTGCATCCTGAGGGTAATTACACTGCTGAGTACAAGGGTGAGGGTCTTTTCAGTAGTGGCCCCACACCTCTGGAATGAGCTTCCATTTATTTATTTATTTATTTATTTATTTATTTATTACATTTATATACAGCCCCATAGCCGAAGCTACAAAAGACTTCATCAGGCCCCTTCTTTGCACATCCTTAGGAAAGCTCTGAAGACCCACTTATTCTCATTGGCCATTTCTTAAATTGTATTTTTGTACTGCTGGTTTTACTTGGAATTTCTATTTTTATTGATTTTTTCTATTTTATTGTATTATTTCTTAGATTATGCATACCATCTTGGTAGGCTTCCACCCTTAAAGGTGTCCTAAAAATAATGTTAAATAAATAAACTAAATAAGTAAATAAATGCATAAATAATCAGGAACACTGATCCCAGGTACAGAGGGAGTCAGTGATTCAGCGAAGACCTACAGGCCCTAAGTATATGCGTAAATATTTAGTACACACACACACACACAGAGAGAGAGACTATGCTGCCATGTCTGGTTCTAAATTCAATAAACAAAAAACCTACGGTTTACAAAACAACGTTAAAGGCTCTACAGTTTTCAACCAAACTCCAAAAAGCAGGGAAATTGGGAGTTAAGGCTCACAGGCCTATAACGCCACATCCTCCCTGAGGAGGCAGAAAGTGCCAGTGAAATTCTCATTCTCCCAAAGTAGATATAAACCATGAGGACAGGATGGAGAATAGGATATGCAGAGGTGACTGTGGGGTTGTGGAAAACTGATGACGAACAACATAGGGCCACCTACTTCTCTTTTTTTGTTTCACATAACTTCCAGATGAAAAGCATCACCAAATGTTGCTTCCTTGGTCGTATTTTCTTGCTACATCAATAACTGGAGATCATTGTTAACAACACATTTAGGTATTTATTGCAGAGCTTTGGCTATGGGGCGGTATATCAATGTAATAAATAAATACACCCAGGCTATGGGGCGGTATATAAATGTAATTCCTTATGCCCTTCCTTCCTGGCTTTCCCTCAGCCTACACTACCTCACTGGGTCGTTGTGAGGATAAAATGAAGAGGAGGATGAAGAGGACTACATGCCCTGGACTACTGCAACTACTGAGGGGCATTGAATTCTATGATTCTGTGAATCTAAGTCTACAGCAACTGGAGGGTGCCAGGTTGTGGCAAAAACTAGGTCCCTTAACCATTTCTCTGGTGTGAAGTAATGTTTTGGGTGTAAGATTCATGGATGTACATTTTAGAAAACGTTTTCCTTTCATACAAACATAAAGCAGCAGATTTAGCTTATAAGAAGCAGGTACACAGAGAAAGGAAAATATTTTCTATGTACAACCAAAACTATTCACCTTCCTTCACACCAAAACCTTCCTTCACACCAGAGATTTTTTTAAGAGACCTATATCTGTGTTCAAATTCAAAATACACACACACACACACAAATCTATAAAAGAAAGTTTAAAATGTAGTTCAGCACCTTTTAAAGAAACAAACACTACCTGAAGAAGTTTAAACTCATGGCAGATAGGCCAGGGTTAACCTCCTTTCATTCCTAGTCTCAAAATATTTCTTTCCATAAAGTTTAAACTTTAAGAGGCTTGGGTGAGGAACTGCCACCCCAAAGGATCACAGACACACAACAAAGTCAATCAAACCCCTACCTGAGCCAGCCAGGTTTTCTTTTTCCTTGGAGGGCAGGGAAGGGCCTCCCTCCAAGCAAGGCAGATAGTTTCTCTCTCCCTCCCTGGCCTCCACAGCACTGTGGGGAAGGAAAGGGCCCAGACAGGGCCTTGGCTTATCTGCAGAAGGAAATGGCTCCTAAATGACCCAGGCGGCCATCTTATTTCAGCCAGGCAGCCATCTTATTTCCAAAATTCCAATCTATTTGAGACAGGAGGGAGGGGGGAGAGCGATGCTACTGAGCATGCTCCATTTAGGAGTTATGAGTCTGTATTCACTTTAATGGGGCAAAGAAATGTTCATTAAAAAACAATGGAAACAAATTTTGAAAAAAGAAAAGCCATTCCACCAACTAGAAGGACAGAGGAACAAGATCCCACCACTGGTTTGAAGGGTAAGGGTCCCAATTTGGAGCTTTTAGTAAGCAAAAAAATCATCGCCACCCGGAAATAGAAAAGAGCCATTTTGAGCCAGAGAGGTTTTCCCCATTTTGGTACTTTGAACTGCCATCCTGCCCTCAATATTTCACAAATCTTCTTGAAATGTAAAACCAGCATTTCTTTCTGGCAGGTCTCCGTTTCAGAAAGATTGGTGAAACATTTTCCATTTTATGAACGTCAGAATGACCCACCCCCAATTTTGGCCTTAACATGGTGGAATGCTCTTTTCACTGATCGCCTATAACACAGGGAAACACTCCCGTGTTTCCCTGTAATACAAATAATGAGATTGTATATATGGGGATGGGGGTCCTAGATCTACATCCAACAATTTATTCTCTGGGCCGTTTGCATTCCATGGGAAGCTTAGTTAGCAAGAGGTGAGAGACACTGCAAGTACTTTACATGGCAAATGGAAAGGCAACTTTCCCTTAGCTTTGTACCCACTGCTTTAGTTAGCTGACTGTAAATTGCTGAAACAAATCCATTTTAAAACAATACAGTATGACTATGATGTTGTCAATGTCATTTATAGCACAATTTTACACAAAGGCAGAAGTATCATAAAAAAGAAAGAAAGGAGAAGAAGCAGGCAAGTCCTTTAAAATGACCTAAAATGATTCATGTCATAAATAAGTCAGGTTTCTAAAAGGGAAGTCATAAAGCTCCAGCAGATTCAGATTTCCCAATGAAATAATCACCTTGACCTTTCCTAGTAAATGCACAATAACATTCCCAGAAAAACTGGCACAATTCTTTATGAATGGAGGAGACACACCAGGCTTATATTTTCAACTTCCAATACAGTAGCTTTAGCCACAATACCTTGTCCATGGTGAGGGGCTGGGGGTCAGCAGTGGAATACAAAGCAGATGGTTTAGGTAAAATGTAGAACAAAAGACAAAACAAACCTTGCAATGGCCACGATCCAGCTGTTACTTGTCAAACATAGCCTATGGTAGCCCTGGATAGAGATGTGCAGCCCCATTCGCATCAGCATCTGATCAGCTCAGTTGGACTGATATTGTGATGTGGATTTGCATATGAAGGTGCTTATGAGGGCCAGTGTGATATGGTGGTCAGAGTATCAGACTAGGCCTGGAATATCCAGATTCAAATCAAAGGGTAGGCAACCTGGTCCACTCTAATCTCCATTGGGCTATCAGTCCCAGCCAGAAGGGCAATGGTCAAGGATTATTGGAGCTGTCATCCAAAATATTTAGAGGGCACAGGGCACTGTCATGAAGCTCACCAGGTAACTTTGGGCCAGTCACTCTCCCACAGCCTAGCCTAGCTTGCAGGTTTCTTGTGAAAATAAAATGGGAGGGGAGAACCATTTTATTGAGCTCTTTGGAGGAAAGGTGGGATATAAGACAAGTAAATAATCTGTGCAAGAGATGCACACAGAGCAGTCATTCCCTTCCTTCCTAAGGCTCATCTTTACCTCTAAAGCCAGCTTCCCTGAATCCTTTAAGTCCTATGTGATTTATTTATTTTTATCTTCCAGACAAGCTAACCCCTACTTACCTCACAGTTCTTGCACTGATTTTGAGCATTCAATGACTGGCCCATCCTCCTCATCAGTTAAAATGTTCATGAACATTCTATGACCTAGTCATATTTACCATGCTCCTTGTTAGGCTTCTGACTTGTGGTTCAGGTAGAACTTCAGACTGTGCTGCCAGATGCCAGCCTACACAAAGCCCCACCTTGCAATTTGGATCAATATGGGAAGAGATTTCACTACTGTGCAGGCATATTACTTCTAATCTTTGTCACTAAGTGAGATGTACTTACTCTTCCTCAATGCCTGTCCTTAAAAAGAAGAGCCTTGCAATTCCAAAATGCCCCAAAGTTACTCTCTGGAGACAAGGCTGTTGATGACTTATCCTAGATCAATCATCATTGAAGGTCGGCTGTCCTATTTGGCAATATTTGCTCAGTAACTAATAAAGATCAGCCTCCAGATATTTATATTAGGTTATCATCTCTCCAGGGTAAAGCTTAATCTATTTTGCAATGTGTGTTTTTTTAACCAACAAGACAACATGGGTTTCTTTGCCTGAAAATGAATTAAGTTCATGGTTCCTAAATATGAGATCTGACATTGTTCTTGCTACAAAAAAAAGCAATTTATTCCCCAAAAGACTTACACTTCAAAGGTTATAGAAAAAGGTTCAAATATCAGTACTATCCATTTTTTCAATTACTAGGTTTCCTAACACCACTGGCTTTTGGACAGATAAGCAGTGGTATCAGTTTTCTTATTCAGCCATCTCCTAGGTTTCCAATTGTGCATCTTAGAAAAAAAGCAAATTTATTGTAATACACTAGGCGGCTTTCAAAGCAGTAGTTACCAGATTGTTTCCCATAACACTATGGAATGTATCAAGTGGTATCTTAAAGGGATATTTATGAAGTGTTAGATAGTAATGTGGGAAGCTTTGATGCAGTTTAGAGAGCCTGACTGCAGACAGACCAGCTTGTCAACATATAATATGGTATGAAGGTTAAAGGAAAACAATTGCCATTGTCTTACGAAAATTAAATGCAGTGAGCGAAAGAAAGAACTCAGCAGCCAGTCCCAAACAGTGTACAGATGCACAAATATGCGATCTCTGTAGATGAAAAACTGCAGTGTGTGTGTGTTATAATTCTACCAATTTACCCAATTCAAGAACATATTTACTTTAGATGGCCAATCCATTGTGCATATCAACTCTATCCATGTTTAACAATTCCAAAAGTAAGTTTCCCTGATTTCAATGTGATTTAATCCCATGTACATACATGTAGGATTGCAAATTTAGGCTGCTGTCCTAGACACACTTTCCTGGGAGTATGTTCTTTTGGACGTAGTGGGCCTTACTTCTGAGTAGATGTTTATAGGATTGCACTATTAAGAGTTGTTAATAGAGTTCCTACAACTCAGGACTGTAGTAGCCAGGTCTAGCATCAGCATGTGGCATCATTGGGCAGCTTCTAGGACCCCAGCATCTCATCAGGACACACTGTTTTGATGGCGCAATCCATGTTCATTTCACACAAAGACCGAGAGTGATGCTTGGTGGGAAACTAATCACTGTGGGAAAACCAGCCAGTGCTCTTTGCAGCACTACTTGTGCCACTGCCAGAAAAATCAAATGGGGTCCACTGATGGGGGGAGCTATGAATAGGGAAGTTGTGAGCATCCATATGCCCACCCTCCCAGAGCCTGGTCACTGAGCCGCAAGCACTCATGGGCCCACTTGTTGAGCATCCTGGGGCTCATCAAGCATCCAACAAAGCTGCCCTCCCCTTACCAAGCCACCAATATTGCACAAATGGCAGGTCAGGCATCTCTGAGAAGGTCATGTTGCATAAATGGCAGGTGTAAAGTGTCCATTTAGGCAACATAACAGGTATGAATGGAGCATTCATGCCTGTAATGTTGTATCCCCAATGTCTTTGGAGTGCTGTACTACTGTCAGGTAGAGCACCTTTTCCTTTTCTTTCTTACCACTCTGTAAACTGGTGAAACAACCCATGAGCAACCCATGGTTCGAGATTCACATGTAACAACAAGCCATGGTTTAAACAGCCCAGGGTTTACAACCCAACAACAAGCCATGGGTTCTCTTTCTCAGTTGTTTGTGGTAAAAAGCCATGGTTTGTTAGTACGGATGAGTTTGCACAACATGACAACCCAGAATTCAACAACCCATACCACTGGTTAGCATTATGTGCAAATCTAGCCATTGGCTTCTGAAAAACAGCTTTTGGATACAGTGCATTTGTGCGAACCCCACCATTTCTATCCCTGTATCCCTTTAGTTCCCTATGGTAAAATACTACAGAACTGGGACTCACTGCACTAGCACAATTGGGCGTACGATTCCTGCAATGTGAAAGCAGGATCCCTTACCCCAACCTTCTCTCCTCTATTGCATTGGTTCTGCCCTTTGTGCTGGATTACACCACTTGAGAGCAAAACTATGTCACTATTGAGAATATAATGTTGTTCTTTCGACTGAAATATTCTAACTGATCAATGTGTCGCATCAGAAAGTGCTGAAATATTTATCCTTTCCAAAACAAATAAAAATTACTTTTTAATTATTGTCAATATTTGATGAGTTATGCTACAGTGAACTGTAATAACATATTTATAGGCCAACTGTCATTTCAACTTGAAAGCTGCTCATAAATGCAACTTTGTCACAGAACTCCTTCCTCCCAACCCAACTAAGGAGATCCATGAGCAGAAGTAGACTTCTGTGCTCATACTTGCTGAATAGAACCAACACGTGAACACAAAGGCACATCAAAGTGCAGATGCTGTCCCTCCCTACTACATTGCACTCAGTGGGATGTGTCTTTGGATGTAGATCCAGAATGTCAATAAAGATGTGTATCCTAATGAAAGCAATGCAATGTGGGCAGACCAGCATCCAATTTACAACCTGCTCCTGATCCAGCGACTGATACATGCATGGAAGCGTACTTCTGTGTGAAGATCCTCTTGCTTGCATTGGTGTGATTTGTCTTCTAAATATGCATTGAGCATATCTGAACTCTATAGGAGAGATTGCACCTGCTGGGATAGGATTTAAACTAAGCACGCTAAGAAATTGACCAAATGTAGAAGAAAATGGTAGAATTCATATAAGAACTGAGATGTTTTGCTAACAATTATCCTCACCTATCTAGAATTCTTAGTATGAAATAGAGTCCTTAAAATGGACATGCACAGATTTATTTACTAGTTGGAAACTATTTTCATAGTTTCTCCGGCTCCCTCCCCGCAATTTGGCTAGGAAATTCTAGGGGATGTGATATAATAAAATGCAGTCATTCTACAAACAGAATCAAAAGAACAATTACATGCTCTCCCCACACTTCTTGATACATGCCACATCGCTCCCTTGGCTATGCTGGCTAGGACTGACGGGACTTGAAGTCCAAGACTATCTGGAGGGCCATATGTTTGCCACCACTGAGCTAGCCCCACAATATCACAACTTCCAAACTCATTAACCCTTACAAAACATCATCAATGTGAGTTCTTATGGACAACTGTATATTTGGGAAAAGAGCTGATCTACTAAGAAAATAAGAGCCAGGCTGGACCAGACCAGGAGTCCATCTAGTCCAGCATTCTGTTCCCATAGAGGTCAACCAGCTGCCTGTGGGAAACCCAAGGGTAGGACATGAGTGCAATAGACCCCTCCCATCCATATTCCCCAGCAACTGGTCTACAGAGGCTATAATCACTATTATATCAACATGAAGATGACCTTGCAGGGTTACAATTCCAAAATGATGTTGAAACTGACTAGGGGCATGGGGGAAAGCTATAATTACTATTTAACATGTACATGCAGATGGTCAGTGCAAAGCTTTTGCATTGCTTACATTCTGTACCTGGGGGCAAAACAAGGATCTCAACTGGTACTACAGGTTTTATCTTAATTAATATCTCATATCCAGGTCTCACCTTAAGATCTATCCCATTGCAACTGATTCAATTATTTATTTGCAACAGTCTGCAGCTCTAGACTCTGAAGGGCTTTTACACCTTTTACACAGAAGCATTTAATCAATAACTATATTGCAATTATATTTTATGCATATGCACACACACACACCCCACAACACGTTCATCTACCAATGACTGCATTAGTTATACGTAGCTAAGGCTGGTATTAGATAGTACATCATAAATGTTTTGCCTCAGACATCTTTCTTCGGCTACTAATGTACTTAGCAAGACAAATACACTAGCCTAAATTAGTTATTTCCTTTCCTCTATTGATAATTAGTACTAGAGGGGATGGGTCTGAGTTACCTATTAACGCCAATTGCTATGTTTAGCAGCACATCCAGAAAAAATACATTATCAGCCACAGTAAAAAAAAAAAAAAAAAACAGCAACTGCTTTTCTTCTGTTTATTTTAAGGACTTATCAGCTAAAGAAAACTTCCAGCTGCAGTAGAATATCAAGCCACATATTGTTCAAGCCGATATTTGTTTATCTTCTGTGCCATGCATATATTACTACCTGCATTGCTGTCTAGCAGTGTTAATTTCTTCTAGGACAAAAGGAGGGTGGGGAAAATCATCATTATTATTATTTTGCAGTATCTAGAGAGAATCTCTCACATAATTTATTTCAGCCCCTGGAACCCTCCTTTTGCTCTCATTTATATCAGTACTAGAATTCTGCAACCTATATAAATTGGGTGAGTTTGCATGTTATATCCCCCCCCCGCATAATTTAGCCTGTTTCTGCTAATCATAGCAAGAGGCAAGGATGCACATCACTGAAGCCCTAACCTCTGGAAACCTTGCTGAATCCAAAATTTCATTAAAAATCCCCATGCACTTTCAAGTCTATATGCAGAGCCATAAGGACTAGAGACTAGTCCATAAGAACTAGGACTAGAGTATTTTTCAGATAAAGCAATCAGGAACAATGTGTGAGTGACTTGTGCACCCTCTTAGTACTTCAGTTGTGGCGACATGTATGTCTCTTCACCCCTACTTATAATCATGAGGCACAGGTTTGGACATTGCCCCAGAAGTATGAAGAACCACTTGCTGCCATCTGTTTTTTGTAACATCTGAAGCTGGTCTAGCAACAGTGGTGGAAAGTCATACATAACATCTTTGATCCTTTCCCAATGTATATAACTTTAAGTGCCGAGAGAACATAGCTCAAAAATGAAACAAGTCAATTTTTACATAACTCAAAAATGAAATAATAAACTGTCTCCCCACCCATATTTGTTTTGTGTTCCAGATCACTCTTTGGGGTTTAAATCCATCTCACACATGCAATGGCAGAGGACAAGAATTGAGAAGCCATTTTTGACTATATTGATGAACACGGGTAATTATATCTAGATTGTTTATAGAAAGTCTATTTAACCCTTATTGCAATCAAATTGTTTTACAGTTACAGTTTAGTTATTGAGCTATCTTTTAATGTAAACTGTAGTACACTGCAAATTGCTAGGAATAATGAACCTCTAATTGCAAACACATTAACCAAGAAAGAAGGCTTTGACTAAATTATATTCAGAGGGAACCATTGTTCTAAGGCAGTAGCTTTCAAGCCACATTCTGGGAAACCCCGGGATTCTTTGGAAGCCCACCAGGAACTCCAAAATAAGATCAGTAATGTCAGGCAAGTTTCCTTAAATCACTGTTGCCGCTCCACTTCCATTCCCCGGCAGTCATGTGCAGCTGCACAGGAGTTGTGTGTACATTCTAGGATGCATGCTCAGGCCAAACTCCTTGTGTCGTTAATCACCCAAAACTGCAGGGTTGGGTTTTGTTTGTTTTTCACAAATAGCCAGTATGGAGCTCTGATCTAGATTGGGATCCTAGCATGGACAGCAGGAATTCTTTGCTCTAGGCCTGATCTAGATCGATAGCCCTGCACCTGAAATCTGCATTACAAAAAAACAGCCAGATAGATAGATAGATAGATAGACCGATAGCAAGAACTTCACTTAGTTCAAAATCTGGTAAAACAGCACTACTGCATTGGGAAGACCTCCTGCTCATTCTCCCCATGGTATCTGCTTCAAAATTCTGACCTGAGTATAGCACTGATGATAAATATCATTTAAAGGGAAGAGGAAGGAGGTTGGGGAAGCTTGCTCATGGACACACGTACCACCTTTTCTCCCAAAGTAGGCTTAGGAGGGACTTGTTTTCCTGGCTTTTAGAAGAAGACAGATTTGTGCAATGCTGATAGGCTATCCCCTTTCAGCCAGTCTTGTGTCAATCACACAAGACTGTCAATCCCATTGTCAATCCCAATCTCCAAACCATTTTTAAAGTGTTTAAAGACAGTAGAAAAGAACTAGGAATTATAAAAACAAAGCAAAACAACAGCACCAAACATGTTGAAATAGATCAACATTCCAAGCACTTGAAGGGAGTGGGGAAGTATACATCCTAAATCCTGGAGGAAGGGGTGAAGAGGAGATCAGGTTGAAATAGTGTGGTTAGGGTTACACCTACTCCTGTTCACTGGTAGATCTGTATATATCCTGACGACAGTCAAGTTTAAAGGCTTCTGACATCCAACTTTTACTGCACAAGATTCATCATGAAATAGCAGAAATATGCCTCCTGGGAAACAGAATTTATGGGAACGCTTAAATGATTTAAGCTTAATCTTTCATTCAATTGCTCCCAGGAAAAAACAGTGAAGGAACAGGGCTCACCCGAAGTAATTCATCTTTTATTTCTTTATTGAATTGTATTTATATCCTGCTTTCCTATAAATTATATTCAAAGCGGCTATATTAGTGGCAATATCTTTATATTTGACGCATTAGCGGTGGCAAATGCTGCTGTCGTACCTCACGGGAAAGGGAAAAACACACTCAAGTGAAGTGATACTTAATGAGCCAAATGATGTTCAAATTTCTGCACACAAACTTTAGGGTAATACACAGTTGTTCTTCAGGCATAAGTGTCCTTCAAAACATAAAATGTAACACCATATTGTCACAAATTCTGACTTCTCTTCTACAGCTTCCCAATTCTTTTCCTTCCATAAATCGTCACAGTTCAAGTCCTTACTTCTAATCACAGCGCCTTCTGTATCTTATAAAAGGATTGGGTTCCCCCCCCCCTATGATTTTACCTTGCCCAGGACTTATGATTTCTGAAGGCCTACACAATACAGGGCATGAAATTCACTTGGCTGCAAAAAGGGGTATTAGAAGGAAAGACCTTCTTTTTCAACCTGGTCAGAAAGTTTACCCTGTATTCTGTTCTATCTGTGGTTCTTTTTTATTATAGAAGAAATTATTAGCCTATTCCAGTTCTTAGGCCTACAGCACTAGCAATCTGCCTTCCATAATCAGTTTTAGCTCTTGGCACATTAACATTAACAAACCAGGTTTGCACGAAGGACCTATTTGCCTTCTGCAGTGGAAAAAAAAATGGATGTAAATACACTAGTGCCAAATTATGAACATATTTATTTATACAACAAAGTACACCAATTTCCCTGCCTTAACTCAGAGAGACTTTTGCCAATTAAGGCGATTGTAACATTGTGAGGTTCATGTTCTATTTAGTGTTCTCTTCTTGCCTCAAAAGGCAGCATTTGGAAAGAATTGGGGTGAGGGGGGAAGCGAAGGCTGCCCTTGAGCTTTTACATGTTTTTTACATTATTTTTCTTTATCTGTAGTCCTGTATTGGAAAAAAGTTAAGGGATACGAAAGAAAATGGTGGGGGCAGGGAGGCAGCATTCGAACAGGACCTTTGGGAGATAAGCGACAGGAATGATGAAGTAGAAAAACAGGAAAAAACTGTAATAAATATGATATTTCTGATAAGTATGGAGTTGACTGGAGGTCACACATCTCAATATCAAATAAATGTAAATGAGAAGAAAGATACAGTTTAGATGTAAACATTTTTAAACCATAGAAGAAAACAACACAGGAATGTAGTGCAAAGAGTTGGATTTTCAAAGGAAGCGAAAGAAATAAAAGGAAGCAAAGGGAAACCAGTGGGGGGAACAATTCAAAGAGAAACAAAAATAAAGGGAAATGCAATACTCTCAAAACATAACAATGCAGGTATTAAGCAAGGACGACCCAAGAATGAAATGAAAAGAAATAAAGTATAGAACAAAAGAATTAAGTTCTCTTGAAACAAGAAAGCGGTGCCATTTAAAGGCAAAACTTGTCATTCTCATGCCCAGGTGCTGAGGAGGTCCTTAGAATTGTGATTTGAAGTTCAGGAAAAGTACAGACAAGCTGGAGGATATTTCACTCCCTCATGGGTTAGAAGATAACAGGCCATTTTCGAGGCAGCTGGAATCTCATACCCACTTCATCTAAGCAGAGCCCAAGTTACAAGACTCATTTCTTGTCAGAATGCATATTTTTATTTATTTATTTCATTTCATTTCTAGACTGCCCCATAGCTCAGTCTCTCTGGGCAGTTCACAACAATTAAACCCACAAAATACAATATGATAAAACATACGATAAAAGTTTTAAACTACAGCATAAAAGAAAAAGAAAATTGAGCAGCAGAGCAAAGCTTTAAAATCCAGTAACAGATTTAAAAACAACAGAAACTTGAAAGACTCAAATGCCTAGGAAAATAAGGTCTTCACCTGGTGCCAAAAAGACCCCAACGTAGGTGCCAGGAGCTACAGAAAAGGCAGACTTCTCAGGAGGAGTCTACACCAGGCATTTATTGCAGGACTGTATCACAGTCATCACTAATGGAATGCACGACGTTCACCTGCACCTGCAGTGATCTTGACTCCACCTCTCAGTTTTCCCAGAATATCCGTGACTGTTTTTGTTGCATTTTTTCCGGCTCTCTCACGTCCGTTCTGAAGAACATTTGTGGTGTGGCCCCCCTCCTTTGGAAGGTCGTTGCTGTTCTCCATGAGTTTCGGGCTCAGCAAACAGCCAATCAGCTGTGAGGGACGAGTGTTTGGGTATCGGAGGTGCACGGGAGTGGACCTGTCTGCCATTTCTGCCACATGTTTTGGATGGGTATCGGCATGTTTTACTGCCAATTATGCTCTCTTTTTTAATACAAACATATCACTGCGCAGCAGCGCATATTTGACACGGTTCATATCCCCCTCCCCCATGTGTTGCTGCGCGTTTGCACTCCTGCGCAAACCTCGTGAGTCATTACAAAAAAATCCTCTGCCCCCTACCCACCTCCCTAGCCTCGCCCACTTCTGCTGATATACATGCACAAGTACTGTAATGGGGTACACGTGCTCCCACAATGGCACTCCTGTAATTGTGGGAAAGATCAGTCATGTGTGCCCTGTGAGCGCTGATTGCAGAAGTGGGAATATTCGGAAGCAGCCTTCTTCTGTTGAGAAAAGGCTGCAGCTGTAGATTAGCCCATAGTAGCCACCTGCCTCATTTAATGTGGTTGGGGCTCTGGCAGAAGAGCCACTGGAGATGATCTTAGGGTGTGGGCAGGTATATATGGGAGGAGGTAACTTTGAATGTTATTACAAGCACTTTGAATCAAGCCTGGAAATGGACTGGCAGATAGTACAGATGGGAAAGTACTAGCATAATATAGTCACATCGGACAGTCCCCCTTAACACTCTCACTGCCATGTTTTGTACCAGCTGAAATTTCTGGAACATTTTCAAAGGTAGTCCCATATATAATGCATTGCAGTAATCCAGACGAAAGGTTAGAGCATGGATAACTGTAGGTATACTATCTCTGTCCAGATAGCGATGTAGTTGATGTATCAGCCTAAGCTGATATAACGTCCTTTGTGCCACTGAGTCCACCTATGAATCTGATCCTTTAGGGAGAGTGTAACGCCCTCCAGAACATGTTGAACATTACTTAGCCAGGCAGATGACAGTACTTCCATTTTGTCTGGATTGAATCTGTTTATTGACCCTCATCCAGTGCATTACTATGCCCAGGCACTGACTGGGAATGGCCACTGCCTCATCTGGATTTGATGAAAAGGGGAGTTAGAGTGGGGTGTCATCCGCATATTGATGACAACTCAACCCACACCATTGTTTAAGCTCCCCCAGCAGTTTCATGTAGATGTTGAACAGCATGGAGGTAGAGTAGATCCCTGTGGACCTTCTTAGCATAGTTGCCAAGGCACAGAGCAATAATCCCCCAGCTCCACCTTCTGGAATTGGCCATCCAAGTAGGAGCACAGGCACTGCAATGCACTGCCTCCAACTCCCAACCCCTAACGTTTTATTATCATTGGTGTGCATTGGTGTGTGTGCGTGTTTATTATGTAAGCCACTTTGATAATCTTGTCGACTATAAGTCAGTGCATAACATTTTTGTAATAATTAAATAAATACTAGAAAATTAGTGTGTGTGTTGAGATATTCCTTAAGTGATGAAATTTCTAGACATTAACACAATTCTGATTGCCATTTGTGTTGTTGTTGTTGCAGCTGCTGTTATTTGAGTAGCCACTTCATGTATAAATAACTACAACTGCTGCATTCAGTATTTATGCTTAGAACCTCAGGATTAACATAATCAGAAATACAAGGAAGTGAGAAAATACTCCTGTAGTGAGGAGAGGCTTACATGCAGGTCTGTGCACAGCCCTCCTGATTCGACTCAGAGGCTGATTCGGTGGTTTCAAATCAGCCCCGATCCAACTTGGCCCTGGGCTGCCTTTCTTCAGCTTCGATTGTGAAGCCGAAGCTGGGATGGCTGCTACAGTTTCCTTGGCGCTCACGAGCACCCAGGAAAGCTGTGAATGAGGGTCCCCCCCTCTCAGTTGCTAACCCCCTGGTCCCTCCCAGTCACTACCCACTCTGCACCATGCCCTGCCCCCTGCCTGGACACCTGATATTCCTGCAGCCTCTGAGCACCAATTAACTGCCAGGCCTCTTCTCGGGCTGCTGTGGATCTAGTGTTGAAAACTATGGCAACAAGAAACGGCCATTTCCAGCTGCTGTGGTTTTCAACACGGCACCTGGTGGCCCAGGAAGAGACCAGGTGGTTCACCAGTGTGTGGAGGAAAAAGGTAAGTCCCGCACGCAGGTGGGAGGCAGAGGCTGGCTATTGGGCTGAATCATAGAATCATAGAATGGCAGAATTGGAAGGGGTCTGCAAGGCCATCGAGTCCAACCCCCTGATCAATGCAGGAATCCACCCTAAAGCATCCCTGACAGATGCTTGTCCAGCTGCCTCTTGAAGGCCTCTAGTGTGGGAGAGACCACAACCTCCCTAGCTAACTGATTCCATTGTTGTACTGCTCTAACAGTCAGGAAGTTTTTCCTGATGTCCAGCTGGAATCTGGCTTCCTTTAACTTGAGCCCGTTATTCCGTGTCCTGCACTCTGGGAGGATCGAGAAGAGATCCTGGCCCTCCTCTGTGTGACAACATTTTAAGTATTTGAAGAGTGCTATCATGTCTCCCCTCAATCTTCTCTTCTCCAGGCTAAACATGCCCAGTTCTTTCAGTCTCTCTTCATAGAGCTTTGTTTCCAGACCCCTGATCATCCTGGTTGCCCTCCTCTGAACACGCTCCAGCTTGTCTGCGTTCTTCTTGAACTGTGGAGCCCAGAACTGGACGCAATACTCTAGATGAGGCCTAACCAGGGCTGAATAGAGAGGAACCAGTACCTTACGTGATTTGGAAGCTATACTTCTATTAATGCAGCCCAAAATAGCATTTGCCTTTCTTGCAGCCATATCGCACCGTTGGCTCATATTCAGCTTGCGATCTACAACAATTCAAAGATCCTTCTCGTTTGTAGTATTGCTGAGCCAAGTATCCCCCATCTTGTAACTGTGCATTTGATTTCTATTTCCTAAATGTAGAACTTGGCATTTATCCTTATTAAATTTCATCCTGTTGTTTGCAGCCCAGCATTCCAGCCTATCAAGATCACTTTGAAGTTTGTTTCTGTCTTCCAGGGTATTAGCTATCCCACCCAATTTTATGTCATCTGCAAATTTGATAAGCGTTCCCTGCACCTCCTTGTCCAAATCATTAATAAAATTTTTGAAGAGCACTGGACCCAGGACTGAGCCTTGTGGTACCCCACTCGTTGCTTCTCCCCAGTTTGAGAAGGTTCCATTGATAAGTACTCTTTGAGTCCGATTCTGTAGCCAACTGTGAATCCACCTAATTGGTGTTCCATCTAGCCCACTTTTAGCTAGTTTGTTAATCAGAATATCATGGGGCACTTTTTCGAAAGCTTTGCTGAAGTCAAGATATATGACGTCCACAGCATTCCCACAGTCCACAAGGGAGGTTATCCTATCAAAAAAATGAGATCAAATTAGTCTGATAGGATTTGTTCCTGACAAATCCATGTTGGCTTCTAGTAATCACTGCATTGATTTCAAGGTGTTTACAGATTGACTTCTTTATAATCTGCTCCAGAATTTTCCCAGGGATGGATGTCAGACTGACTGGTCTGTAGTTCCCAAGTTCCTCCTTCTTGCCCTTTTTGAAGATAGGGACGTTAGCCCTCCTCCAGTCGTCCGGCACCTCACCCGTCTTCCATGATTTTGCAAAGATAATAGACAAAGGTTCTGAGAGTTCTTCCGCTAGCTCCTTCATTACTCTAGGATGCAGTTCATCGGGCCCTGGAGATTTGAACTCATTCAAGGAAATTAGGCGTTCTTTGACCATTTGTTTATCAATCTCAAACTGCAATCCTGCCCCTTCAACTTGTGCTTCACTTTTTCCAGGGGGGTCATAGACCCGCTTTTGGGAGAAGACCGAGGCAAAGTAGGAATTGAGCACTTCAGCCTTTTCTTTGTCATCTGTTATCAATTTGCCATCCTCATTAAGCAGTTGAACCACCATTTCTTTCCTCTGTCTTTTACTACTCACGTATCTGAAGAAAGCCTTTTTATTGCTTTTAGCTTGAGGCGGTTTGTCTGCTTCAGTCTGAGGTGACCCAATTGGGTTCTGAAGTATGTTCAGGCTGATCCAGGCCAAATCAGCCTGCCTAGGCTCAGATTTGGGCTTCGAGACTGAGGCGAAGCACAACCCTACGTATAAGTTACAAGTGGGTCCTTGTAACAAACTGTTGCAGTGAGTAGGGTTGCTATACATGATTCCAGACACTCCATTCCACCTCCCAGTTAGTCATGCTCAGTCCTCACTGGGCTTTTGGGGGGCTTCTCCTCACTTAGAGTTTCCCCCCCCTATTTTTTTGTTGTTCATGTGCTTATTTGTTGTAGTACTGCCTGCTACCTCTTCCTTGTGTGGGGTGGTGTCAATTTGGTTACATAAGTAACAACACTCACTGCCTGAACATCAGAAATAGAATGGTTACATACTCTACAAAACAAATATCAAGATTCTGCAGCAATTCTGTGACACGAAATGCTGAATTATGAGACAGGCATAAGTTGTGCAACATCATGCGGTGGGAATTTCCTGAATTTGCATAATTTATTCTGCTTCTCTGTGAAGGACAAGGAGAAACAACTGGACCTTTGAGCCTTCCCAGTGGTCAAACTGCAGGGGTTCATAACTCTGCATTTCCCCTCATGGAGCAATGAAGCCCTGAGGGGAAAGTCCTGATAAGGTGAGGTCCTGATACGAACATAATGGTGAGAGAAGCCTTGTTGGAGATTTTAAAGTATTAAAAATATTGTTGTGATGGAAAGATAAAACAGCAGAGAATAACATATTAGTGAGGAAACTTCATGAGGACAGATTTAACATTTCTCTTGTATGAATCTTCTTTGGGAGCTGGCAACCAAAGATAGATTAAATTATCTCTCTCATGACAAGACATCCTGAGAACAAGCCACACTCAAGCCAAAAATGGGTTCTCCGGGTGGCTTGTTCATGGTTAACAAACTACACTAAATAATCCATGCTGGGTTTGCATGTGATGTCAAGCCACACTGAAACTAACAAGATACACAACCCACCATGGCTTAGTGTGTTGTGTGAAACCAGTCTCTGTGTAATCAAGAGTGGTTGTGGTGCTGAAATATGGTTGCCACCTCTTCTATCTCAAGACAATAAGAGATGAAGGGCAGGTCTACACCTCCCAGAGGATGGGGAGGATCTCACGATATGCTGATTATGAGATCCTCCCCCTGCATTAAGACATGGCACGTGACATCCCAGGAGGAAGGAGGATGTCGCACCCACCATTTTTTTAAAAGAGAAGGACCTGGAGCACACCTGAGCTCCAGCGCTAAAGTAAGATTTTATTTTTTATTTTTTAAAAAAGGCCCAACCCTGCTCCCTTCCCCACCCCCGATGGGCACTGAGCACTTGAAGAGCTCTGGTCCCTATGCCTGGTTCCTGGCTTCTCGCATTTACTTGCAGGGAGCCAGGACAAAACCAGGATGGCCGCCCACATGTCCTGCGGTCTCGGGATGATCCTGAGACTGTGAGGGAAAACCAGGGGAAAAGCCATCCCAGTTATCCCCAGGGAAATGGAGGAATCATCCCTCCCTGCCCCTGGGATCCCCTGTGCATCATGTGGACACACAGGGATGATTCCAGAGCAACCCCCAGGATAAGGCATGGTGTAGACATGCCCAAAGTCTCAGTAAGTTGAATATATAGCCCATTGCATTTCAGTAGCCCAGTGAGGTAGCCCACTGCACGTACCATATATATGGCCCTTGTTCAGGAGTTAAAATTTCTTTAAAAATGCCAGGAGAATTCTCTGAAAAGTTCATCTCTAAGATGAATCCAGTCACAACATTATTTTGGAGACAAACTTTTCAGAGATCTCTGCAGGCATTTTTGAAGAAATATTAATTTTATTTTATTTATTTATTTATTTATTTATTTAAGGATTTTTATGCCGCCATTCAGCCAAAAAAGGCTCTCACGGCGGCTTACAAAAGTATTTCTTGACAGTCCCTGCCCACAGGCTTACAATCTAAAAGACATGACACAAAAGGAAAGGGGATTGGGAGGGAGGAGGAGGAGGGGGGAAAGGAAAGCAAATTCAGGCACTACAATCTTAGTTGCGAAGTTCAGCAGTTACAGTTGACAGCAGGAGGGAGGGGGCTCTCAGCTGGAGCTGGACCCAGGCGCGGTGGAGAGGTGCCCGGCTGCTGCTTCCTCCCTCACTGGTGGCCTCTGCAGAGACAGTTGGTAATAGCTGCAGAAGGCCTGAATATATTGTATAGGGTAGGGGTGTGCATGGACCCCCCGCTCCGCTTCACTTCCAGATCCGCTTCACCCCGCCCCCGCTCCGCCCATTTCCGCTCCGCTCCGCTCAGAGCTCCGGATCTGGATCGGAGCTCCGTTTTTTCCCCCCATAGGGTTGCATTGAAAGCTAAAAAAGTAAACAACATTTTTCTGTTCAAGTTAGAAACCTCATGTTTGGCACCATGACACCTCATGGACATATACACACACACGCCAAGTTTCAAGCAAATCCCATCATCCCCTGATTTTTGGGGAATTTTTGAAAATCGGGCACCCCATTCACACCCCTTTCGATAGCTCCTTCAATTTGCACGTTAGAAACCTCAAACTCGCCACCATGAAAGCTTATCCAGGGATACATACGCACACCGAGACTCAAGGCAGTCCCATCATCCCCTGATTTTGGGGGAATTTATGAAAATCCAACACCCATTCACACCCCTTTCCAATAGCTCCGTCAATTTGCACATTAAAAAAAACCCTCAAACTCACCACCATGACAGCTTATCCAGGGATACATACACCGCACACTGAGACTCAAGGCAGTCCCATCATCCCCTGTTTTTTGGCGGGGCGTAAACCTGCAGACATCTCAATGGGGCCATTTCAAAGGAAATCCCAACATGCCATGAATTGGGGAGTAGAGATAAACCTATGAAATCTTCTTCCACACTTGAAAAATGGATTTGGAACTTCCAAAACTCCAAGTGAGCGCAGGAAGGACTTCTCCCCTGAGTCAAAGCCAGACACACACAACATCCCTGCAAGGCGGGCAGGGGAGGAGAGAGGGAAGGCAGGCAGGCAGGCAGCAGACATTTCTGGGGGCATAAGGAAGTGAGCCAAGGATAAGCCAGTATGCATATAAAATGGAATAAATAAATAAATAAATAAATAAACGAAGGAGGGGTGGAATTAAAAGCAGCAGTGTTGCTGAATAAACAACAAGAAGAACTTTTTTAAAAAGGTTATATCTGTCTTTACCAGTAATAGGGGGACGTGCCCGGGGGAGGGGGAAGCAGCTGCCAATTTGACTGGTCCTAGTAGTGACCAGTCTTTTAAGAAGCAACGCTGTCAGTTCAACTCATGAAAGACATTGCTCCACCACTAAGAAGTAAAACGCTCACTTCAACTCATGATAGGCATCGCTCCACCACTAAGAGAAGTAGAACTGTCACTTCAACTCATGATAGGCATTGCTCCACCGGGTTACTCTCTTTGGAAGGCTCTGATGGCCTTCCAAGTACAGGAGAGAGTGGGGGCACGTCCACAATGAGATGCCCTAGGGGAGCTCATCCCCTTGCACCACATCTTTTCAGTTGTTCCCCAAAGTTAGGGTGGGTAGCAGTGCTGTGTTTCTATCTCTTATTCTTGGCTTAGTATATGATTTCAGGTTGTGTTTGTGCATTTGGTGGGGCTACTGTTTTAAAAAACACTGGGAAAAGTCCGTTCAGATTAAGAAAGACAAGTTTCCCAGAATCCCAAGTTACCAGTTTTGCCTATCCCCTCCTCCAACTTTGGGATCATGTGATCATGACCGGGAGTTGACTCTGCTCCTCAGCAATCGAAAAGGTAATCTTTTTCCCGCCTTTACCCTACTTTTTTAAAAATTCTAGCGCGCGACCCGCACCACACAGAGAGCTGAGAGTAGTCTCAAAATGACCCCCATCCACGACTGTCTAAGCACAAGAATTTTCAGAACGATAGCTTAAAAAACAACCCAATTATCCCCGATTCTTTTCCGCAATGCAATCCTATGGGCGAAAACCGCCGTTTGACCCGCGCTGTCCCTGTTTGTAATGTTCGTTTACCCGATTTTTTAAAAAATATAGCACGCGACCTGCACGACGCAGAGAGGTGAGAGTAGTCTCAAAATGACCCCCATCCATGACTGTCTAAGCACAAGAATTTTCAGAACGATAGCTTAAAAAACAACCCAGTTATCTATGGGCGAAATGTTTTCAAGATGGCGATCGGAGCGCTCCGCGGAAAGAGAAGCGCTCCAAAAATGGGCGCTTCTCTTCGCCTTGCTTCTAGGGGTCCATGGTCCGCTTCTACTCCACCTCTGGGCAAGGCAGAGCAGGCCAATTCGCTCCTGCTTCTGCGCTTCTAATCGGAGCGGAGCACATGCCTAGTATAGGGCACACACACACTCAGGCACACACACACAGACACACCATCCTGTGACTTCATCTCTTCATTCTCTTGGTTAAATCATGGTTTCCTCTATTTTGATTTTGTCTGGTGCAGGTGGGTAAAAAAAATCATTTTAGTTCATTTTTTATAAGAATTTACCAAAATTCAGACATTTCTTCATATCCAGGTCAAAAATACCTTAAGTTTTATTTTTTAAAAAATGAAAGGAAGGAAAAGTGTAACTTATAGCTACAGGGGGCTTTTTATCTTTACTTAGTGTAAATAGCAAATGCTGCATGAATATGTATATAAATCAATGGAAATAAGTTGTGAATCCATCTACTTCAGCTTGACCAGCTTCTGGATCAACTGGAAAAGTATTTCTTAAGACCTCTTCAATATGGTGGCGATCAATGCAGGTACTGTTTTTCATTATGTCTTGGATTTGGGAAAACATTCTTCTTTGAGCGGATAAGTTATATACTTCACTTGCTTGACTTTCTGATCTGTCATGGAGCCAAGAATAACTAGAAGTGGTAGGGGGAAAATGCCACTGTGTCCTGATAGGCTTGGTTATAAAAGATACTTTGCCTTAATCAACACACTTTTCCTGCTGGAAGATATGATACTGGGAAGTGAACAGTTTTGATATATGCTTTCAGAATGTCAGCGTGAGAATGGGAAAAAAATGAAAAGGCAGGAAATCATAGTGCTGAAGAAAACAACATTGCATATGAGTAAAATTCTCTGATATGCACTTAACCACACAAGCCAAAAAGTATAATATACTTGGCTTTTCCAGCTATTTACATTGGGACAGCCATGTTAGTCTTTTTTCAAAGATAACAAAAAAAGAAAGAAAAGCACACAAGTAATTTTGTCAATTCAAGTAAAATAGAAAACAGAGAAACTATAAGCAGATGACTGCTTAGAATATGTTTGCTTAACACAGCTGCCTTAGAATAATCTCAAAGACGCAGAGGTCAGATTAAGATAGTTCTGTCATCATATGCCAAAGTCATAGGGTTGGAGATTCTTAGGAAAGCGCTGAAGTAGCTGAAATACACTCATATAGACTCCAGTAAGATTAAAACTGTCATGCACAGAACAACAAGAGATCCAGATACTGTTACAGATCAAAGACCATATATTTGTAAGGCAGTGGTTATGCAGCCAGATTATGGGAATTATGCAATGGGCAGATATTTTAGTTTTATTTATTTATTACTGTATTTATATCCCACCTTTTTTCCTTCAAGGAAATCAAGATGGCGTACATAATCCTCCTCCTCTCTATTTTATCCTCACCACAACAACCCTGTGAGGTGGGTTGGGCTGAGAGTCTGTCACTGGCCCAAAATCACCCAGAGGGTTTCCATGGCCAAGTGGGGACTAGAACCTGGATCTCCTGACTCCCGACTCCCAGTCCAATATGTTAGCCACTATACCACACTGGTGTTCGGTTACATTTGTATTTGCTGTTTTTAGTTACATTTGTTAACCTCATTAGTTTTGGAAAGAGCTACTATTGGTGACATCAAAATCTAGATAGATTACTCTGGAACCATTTACAACCCAGAGAATTTCTAAGGTTCATAAGTAGTTTTTACATATGGACATAGAATGAAAAGGTGACATGCTAAATACTGGAGAATAAGGGCCCCCAATGTTACTAATGGTACAATCCTACACATGTTTAGACAGAAAAAAGCCCTACAACTCCCATTTAGCTGGGGAATTCTGGGAGTTGTAGGACTTCTTTATGACTAAACATGCATAGGATTGCACTCTAAATGGTTAAAGAATCTGCAATGGGTCAACTAGACTTATTTAAATTCCCAACTCTTTAGTGAGACAAGGTAGCTCAGTATTCTCCATCCCATGTCAGGGTAACTCCATATTGGCTGTAAACCTCTGATCAATTTCCTGTTGATCATTGAAGATTGGAAGATTGAGATTCCATTGAAATAAATGGAGCTTATTTTCCTCATTATGACTAACTTTTTGCACTGATTTCAATGGGGGCTAGGTGCAAATTATCTTGGTCTAGTCCAGCCAATCATTCCAGGCTCCTCACAGTCCACATCTTGAAGACGTGTTAGGGAAGGTGTGGCTGGGTTACCATCCCTTGAGCCTACAAGCCTTTGGTCAGCAAGATGGATGTGCCTCAAGGGAGTTCCAGTACCACCACTTCAAATAGAAGAGACCTTCGAACAGTGGACTGTCCTCTGCCCACTTTCCAGAATAGAGGACTGTCCTCTGTAAAGTAGGATAGCTGACTACCAAACCAAGAGGACTTCTTTTTTACCTGACTGAAAAGGCCCTGACTTTACTAGTGCCAGCTTGCTGCACCGCATGGCAGGTAATAAAGATCTGGTCCTCCAGTGTTGATCTGAGCAAATGGATGGGATCATATGGATGGGAGCAGACCTTTAAAGTAGGAATGTGCAAAACAGCAAAATGTCAACTCACCAAAGTTCACTGAATTCCATCTTGAAGATTGATCTGACCTGAGTCCATATCAGATTGCAAGCTTTTTTTTTTCTTTCCCCCCAAACATATGCATCATTTATGTGTTTTTAAATGTGCACTTTTTTGAAATGTACACATTCTTCTAAGATTAAAGCGTATTTGTGTGCATTTTTGAAATGTACACTTTTTTGAAATGTACACATCCTTCTCCTATGATTAAAGCATATTTGTGCACATTTTTGAAATGTACTCATTTTGAAATGTGTGAATTTTTGAATGATGTGGATTTTCTTTTCTTTTTTGGTCTGCAAATCACATTGCAAGCTTGGAAATCTATGGACTTCAACAGCAGATTGTGTCCAAGTCCATGTTCAGACCAGAAGGTGCAAACTGGAGAAAAAATAAATTCAAACAAATTTCTCATACATCTCTACTTTAAAGCTCATCTCGAGTTTTAAAGGTCAGTTTCAGCTATTTAAACTGAACTCAGAAATGAATAGGAAACCAGATAATATGAAACAATAGCTCTTCACTCTGACCAAATTCCATCCCATCTAAGGGTGCCTCTCGTTCATCTGAAACTATATTTACATACCCATGTTCCTAGAAAACTCTTCAGATTACTCTCTTGCCTCCCACCCCTCTGAAAGTGTCATGCCCCACTGGAAGACTCTTCCTCAGAGGAAGTGCCCCAGCAATGCCCAGGATTTGCCAGCAGACCAGGAGAAGCCTGGACCCTCAGGGGTGACTACCATGAGGGCATCATCTGTGGAGGACAAGAACAGGAGAGATGCCACCTGAAAAGGCAGGAACTCAAAAGGAGTACTAGACTACTTGCACATGGGAGGCTTCGTAGGGGTGTGTGAACGCACTAGGCTCAGGGGGCGCTTGTCCCATCGCCATTGCTGTCCACGAGTGCTCTCCAGACTGCGAGCCTCTTCTGAGGATTAGCTTGGCCTGGCACTCACTCAGCAGCCACCTGCCCTGGCTGCTGAAATCATGCACTCTTTCACCCTCCCCCCATGTTAATGGTGGCCACCATTAAAGCAGTGTGGGAAAGTGCACAATTTCTGGAGGGTCTGGAAATTGCACACTTCCCAATGTTGTGTCAATGGATTTACCCTTGCGTTAATGGCGCCTTCATAGCCACTACTGATGCAGCGGGGGGGGGGGGGGGCGTGGAGTGTGTGATTTCTGGAGCCTCTGGAAATTGCACACTTCCCCCGATGCACATCCTAATTACCCACATGTTTAGTTTTTAATCGGTTTTTAATGCTTTATGTGTGTGTGTACTGTGTTTTAGAGTTTTAAATTTTGTATACTTGTTTTTACCTCCATTTTAGAATTTCTGTAAACCGCCCAGAGAGCCCTGGCTATGGGAGCGGTATATAAGTGTAATAAATAAATAAATAAATAAATAATGCTGCCATTAATGCAGGGGGAGTGCGTGATTCTGGCAACTGTGCAGGTGGCTGTTAGATCTCGTAAGGGCCTCACAAGTGCTCTGGCACACGACTGGTCTCATGCTGGGCTCACCCAACTAAGTCTGGAAGGTGTAGAGGCGGTGGGCGCAGGACCTTTTCAACTGCAGTTATAATAGCTCAGAGCTGAATCTTGGATGTTGCTCCGACAGCCTCTGCATGAAAATAGCAGATCTTCCTGATTCCAATTTCCCTTGACCCTAGACTGCTGCCTTGACTAATTCCTGGGCCAGTTCTACACTAAGCAGGATATAACATTTTGAAAACATTTTGCAGACTATATAGGGAGTGTGTCCTGGGCCCCAACAGTTGTCACTACTGTTATAAACCGTTTTAAAGCAGTAGTGTAGATCTTGCCCTGGTGTGAGCACTTCTGGACTGAATGCTGGCGATCCTTATGCCTGCTCCTTGTCTGGTGTGTTGCCTTGAGACCCTGTTACATGGACTGTTGCTGACCATCTTGAACCCTTGAACCTGCAGCTGCCAGGGAGGTTCCAAATGCCACTTCCCAGTTTGATGCTTCCACATCATGGGGAGATGTAAGATAGTCAGATGGTGACTGCTGAATATCTCCAGTTAGAGTACCCTTTATTCTTTAATGTTTATTTTTTATGATCTATCACAAACATAGTTAGCAGAGCCAAATGTTACCTACCTCTCATAAAAAGATAGTATTGCATATGTTGTGGTGACAAAATGCAGATTGAAATATAATCCTTCAAAGTAAACTGTTGTGGTATTTATTTCTTTGTAAAGTGGTAAGGCGATAGGGCCTGCTGTCTCTATATGAAACCAAATGTTTACAAATCCTCAAACCCATAAATTTGAAAGGGAAGCAGAATACAGAATATTCTTGTTAATGCAGTACATTTTCTGGTAATTTTATAGTCTAATTTTCAGAGGTTCCCTGCAGAACGAATGCAGTTTTGAAGGCAATTTTATAAAGTACTTCGTGGATAACTATTATCTGCTAATTATTAGAAATTGCATGTTGTTGTTAATTGCATAAATAAATTGTTTTATCTGAAAGCCATTAAAAAAATGTTTGGCGATTGAAGCATATATGGTTTTGATGCTCCTGTATAAAACATTTAACTCTAAAATAATGACATGGTGCTTTAAACCAATGTCTTAGACTAATGCATTATAAGAGAGAGATCTAAAAATGTGAGTGTTTTATTTATTTTTATTGAGCTCTTTGTTTAACGTTTCCTTGCTTATTTAGTGGATATAGTACAATGTTAAAATATGAAGTCTAGCTTCAGCATTTTTTTTAAAGGAAGTAAAAATGGATTTATTGATTCTAAAAACACCCTTCAATGGGTGTTTCCAAGACAGTTCACATTTAAGAAACAAAACAAAACAAAAAACTTGTGGTCCCTACTTGTGGGCAGTTAACTTAATGTGACATTGCAAGAAAAGGAATATCTCCCTGGTTGCCTAGACTATGACTGGGTTCAGATGACATCTTAACCCACGGTGGGCTAAATAAACCGTGGTAGTTTATTTATCCCATTCATGGCTTAGTGTGTTGTCTGTGAGCTCTTCCACCACCTACAGTGCATTATTTCCTCCAAACAAGAAACTCTGGGAATCCACAGTTTGCATTTTGGATTATTTTACCAATGGTGGGTTAGCACATCATCTGTCACACCAGCGCGGATTATGGAGATCGCTTACAGAGCCACTCAGCAAGAGCAGCCAAAAATGCTACTGCCGCTCTGCTCCTCTCGAGCGATCTCTGCACAAACTTGTTTTCCTGACACATTCAACTGTGTGTCTAACTTCAAAGAAGTCCCCACACACACATCCTGGTGCAGTTCCCAAGTAGTTTTACATGTGGATAAATCCTCACTTTTCCATGAAAATGCAAGTTTCCACATTTATCCAGTAGTGCATGTGGTGGAATCTGAACGTTAAATTTCATCCCATTTCTGCAAACTTCAAGGAGTTGGTGCCGCCACCCGCCCACCCTTTTGGTGCAGTATAAGCAACCCTCCATTCAAGTCAGGTCACAATTTCTCAGCTCAGCAGAAGAGGAGGGGATAATAGTGGGAAGGGAAAGGAAGCAAATGGTTTGTTTCACATGTGGATAATTCCTCACTTTTCCATGAAAATGCGAAGTCCTGCATTTATCCAGTAGTGCATGTGGTAGCTCCCCATAAGGATAACCTGTGTATTACATTTTGTTCCATTTCTGCAAACTTCAAAGGAGTTTGAGGGGGTGCCCTCCTCTTTTTGTTGCACATGGGCAGAGAAAGGAGACCCGATAAAGGCTTGAAAATCTGCAAAGGAAGCTGGACACCTGCCTGGCCTTGCGGGTGGACTACTGGGGGGGGGAGGTGCAAGGGGAAATAAACGACACTGTGTGTAGCTTATTTGCTCTTTGCAAAAGAAACTATTGTGAGTACATTATAAGCCACCATGGGTTAAAGTGACATGTGAACAGGCCCTATGGAGAGTTGCTGTCCTCTGCTGTCCTCATTCAGAGAAAGTGCAGTGGAAAGTCTTAATGTCCAATTTTCATTAATGTGCAAAACCATACTAACTAGGGCTGTGCTCCGTTTCAGATATATGAAGAACCTGGTGAAATTCCCTTTTCTATGCAACTGTTAAAGATACAGGAGCCCTGTCCTCCTTTTCATATGGTCACCCTAGGGTTGACTGCTTGAGACTGACTTTAGGAATCACAATGGCTGCCAAAGGCTGGTAAGTCCGGCCATCCACCCAAGGCATGCTGGGAGTTGTAGGCATAAACGTAGGATTTTATTAAATTATTTAAAAAAAAATACTTAAAACTCCAAAATTCATGTTTTTAGATTTTTCTGGTACAATGTACAGCCAGACCTAATGCCGTGTCAAATTTCAAGTTTTGAACTCATCTGGAAGTGGGTAAAAATTTCCAGACATACACGACACACACATACTTTCCACTTTATAGGTAGAGATTCTTTCTATGTTTCGAAAAAGATTCATGTGGCATCTAATGATGACAGAGTGTAAATGTCAGGAGCTGAGGCCATGTGTTATTACTATACTACACACCTGTTTAGTAGTAGCTGGTTTGTGAAAGGTTCTAAAAGGAGGGAAAGAGACACACAATCAATTTTAATATTTATAGACTGTATTATGAGTAATGGAACTAAGTGGAGAGACTTAGGATCTAATAGAGGAACAAGAAGGGCTATGACAGGAAGTTTCTGGGAGGGCTTCATAGGTCTTAGCTAGACCTAAGGTTTATTCCAGGATCGTCCCGGGGTCATCCCTGTTTAGGGGATCCTGGGAGCAGGCAGGAACGACTTTGGGATGATCCCGGGATAAACCTTACGTCTAGCTAAGGCCTTAGTTACTGTGGCTTGCCTGAGCCATCTTTTTGAGAACCCTTAACTGAATAAAGGCTTGTCCTCGCATTTGGATTTATTTATTTTTACATCCCTAGGTGGGGAGAGTCTCCTTGCAATGGAAGGGAAGATCTTCTGTAACTATAATGTCCAATCAGGGCATTACTTTATCAGGGGTCTCCAATCACAGTTATTTTGGGAGGCATGTTGAAGGAACATATCAGAAGCTGTTACAGTGAATTCTCTGCTCTTTGTAAGTTGTGGCTGAAAACAACAACTCACTGGAGTTAGG
Organism: Elgaria multicarinata webbii; assembly: GCF_023053635.1. Lineage (NCBI taxonomy): Eukaryota > Metazoa > Chordata > Lepidosauria > Squamata > Anguidae > Elgaria > Elgaria multicarinata. The sequence continues at coordinate 42,071,760 of NC_086177.1, read as the reverse complement.
GCCCCATTCCTGTGTGTTTAGTGGGTGCGTACCACCAAACTACAGTCCTCTGCCTCTTTGAAGAGCTTGTGGGAGGTTAAAAAATGGATCAAATTAGAGCAAAAAGTAATAAAACTTCAGCCCCTGGGGTGGGTTTGAAGCTTTGAGATCAGCCTGCTTCATCTCAGTTTGCTTTGGACATGAGTCACCTATGATGGTAGGTGGCCCAAGTAGCTCCAAAGCAAGGATTTTCACCTCGGATTTGTGCCTTATCTAAGGCAATTGCACAGCTCTAGTTTTGGATTTTTACTCCCCAGCTGGGCTACTTGGATCTATGTCCTGATTATGGGCATAATCCAGCAAAAGTTAAGTATGCTTAAGTCTCATTGATTTGAGGGAGATAAAGAAGCAGATTAATTATTAAAATCAATAGGATTTTGTCTGAATTGAGCCCTAAGGCTCTGATGTCTCACTGAAATAATTACACATAATTATTTTTTTGTAAATCATAATATTAAATGTCCCATAACTAATTTTGTATGATAATTTCCAGAAATCATGGTACTATAGGTTGTCAGGAATAGGATGGTGAAATTATGGGTGAATGTACCTTGAAGCATGCCTTGAAAGGATGCCAACCAACCAGAGTCTCTGAAGTCAGGAGCTAACGCTGGTAACTGGCCTGGAGCCTCAAATGCAATAGGCAAGAGGTATTGCTCTACTGACTAGGCATAGGAAGAAGGCTAAGCAATTAGTATTTATACCAGGCCTGTCCAATCCAGAGGCCTCATACTACCAGCCAATCACAAAGGTTGATGTTAGTCATGTTACACATCCCTGTTTCCTTCAATGCCTAAAGAGGGACCTAGGACTTGATCAAACAGAGCCCCTGGTAACTTATAAGTCTTGTAATGGTGTGATTAGCAATCATGATGTGCTTTTTAAAAAAATACCTGTCATGGGAGGTGGAAGGGTTAAGCCTGCCTTCCTCAGATATCTCTGAAAATTCTTCCCCTTCCCTCCTGCCAAAGCAGCAAATAGCTTAGTGGGGAAGGGGAACTCCGATTAATATGAATGGAACTTTCCCCCCTAATGTTAATTGCTGCATAGAAGGGCAATTTTCACCAGGTTTGTGGCTGGGGAGGGAAGCTTAAGCCTACCCATGTGATGTGGTCCACTTGGCAATCCCCTTCCCTGTGCCCCTGTATTTATTTTAAAGTGATGTGATTGCTAATAACACCATTAATATAATGTGTAGTTAGGCCTGCAAAGTCCCTGGTTTAAGCCTTGGACTCCCTGACAGATATCTGTTAACAGTGCTGGAAAGTATATACCACATCACATTTTCAAGTTTTCCTTTTGATAAAAAAACAAAATTCTCCCAACCTGAAAATAAATACATAATTTTGGCTGAGTGACTGCTATAACAGGAAGAGGAAAAAGCAGTGACAAAAAATAGTCAACCATCAAAACCCACTCAAAGCTGTATGTGACACTGGGCTGATGGGGTTAAGGCATGTCAGTTTCTATAGATATATGATTCACTAGGGAGAGTTGTGGCCAGCAGCATATCCAACTGCCTTTGATTTTCTCACTTAGGTGGGTCAGGAACTCATCTGCCACTGAGTGAATTGGAAACAGCTGTTTCATGTTCTATGGGCTTCATGGGTGTTGTAAAGAGCTGTTCTGTGCTGACACTTATGGTGACATTTTTTTCTCCAAAAGAGGAGGAGGAAGAGGCCACACCTAGACTACTATATCTATTCTAAATATAACAGAGTGTAATCAACGGCATATACGTAGTGCATTTATGAATGCTGCAGTCCTGGGCTGGATCTAAACTAGTGCTTTTTATCAGCACTGAAGTGCACTGATAACTGTTGGGGCACATTTCATGATCCGTGTACCACTTTTTATTATGCAAAATACCGCAACAGATTTCATTGTGCGTTCTACAAGGTATAAATGTGCAAGAGGGATATAGCATCATGATGATGGGATCGTATCGATCTGACACGAAGTGTAGATCTGGCCCTGGGTTTGGGGCTGGTTCTTGGCTGCCCGCTGCAATGCCAGCTTTCACTGTCACTCAATCTACTTGCATCTATTTATGTGCTGCTGAAAGCTGCAGATTTTGCTCCAAAGCAAATAGATGAGGGTTGAAAACAACTCTGGAAGGGGGCAGCTGCCCATGCCATGGGTTCCTCATGTGTTTCAAGAATATCTCTTTTTCAAGGGAATTTCTTTTCTGTGCCCAAAAGACTGCTTGGAGCAGTCGGACAACTCACCTAAGCAGTTTTATTTTTTCTTTAAATGAATGTCTACTATCCTGGGATTAAGCAAATAAAACAGTACAATTGGGAGAAATTGTTGTGTTAAGTAAGGGTAGATAGCAGGTTTTAATAAGAGAGCCACGTTGGGTCAGACAAAGGGTCCATCTAGTCCAGCACTCTTTTCACATAGTGGCCAACCAGCTGTCGGCCAAGGACACACAAACAGGACATGGATGCAACAGCATCCTCCTGCCCATGTTCCCCAACAACTACTGTTTATAGGCTTTCTGCTTTGTTGCTACTGACAGTGCATATCAGGACCTTATTTATTTATTTATTTATTTATTACATTTTTATACCGCCCAATAGCTGAAGCTCTCTGGGCGGTTCACAAATTCTCACTGAGTTGGCAGTAGAGGGCAAAGGGTAAGGCAACGGGCATTTCTGGGAGCAGGATGAGAATTGTCCAACATATTAGATTTCTGAAAGGAAGAAATTAATTAATTACTTAATTAATTAATATGGGGTGAACTACTTGTCTGGGGGCAATTCCAGCCCATCCCCTTTAGTGTCACTGTTTAAGTTTGCAAAGCTGTGTCTAAGCTGTATCATTATATACTGCAAGTTTGTTGTAAAGCAAAATTAAAAAGTTTTAGCATTCCCCATTTGTAACCACATTAACAGCACAGTCCTGTACAAGTCTATTGGGAAGTCAGATCCATTCTGTTCAATGGGCCTCAGATAAATGTGTTCATGGTTTAGAGATGTTGCAGAAATGAATTTGGGTTTCTATAAATCCGATCTGTGAATTCTATAGCAGACTGGCTTTTCCATGTTGCATGGATTCTATTGACTTATGGACCACTTCTCTACTTTTTTTGCGCGGGTGTGTGTGTTGGATTTGCGCAGTTGAAAATGTGTATTTGCACAAGTATGCATTAGTGCAAATGGGCATTTGCAAACACTAACAAAACTATCGTACATCCCTAAAACAGTTTCTTCAATAAGCGGATGATGGAATGAAAGATGCCTGACAATCCGCAGAGCACAGTTCAAACCCATTTCACAAAAAACTGTACATCCCTAATACGATTGCAACCTAAGACACTACGAAATGCAGAGAAGCTGGTACAGATGCAAAAGCAGCCTTAATCAGGGCCGGCGCTTCCATAGAAGCCAGTTAGGCAGCCGCCTAGAGCGCCAAGATAAGGGTGCGCCGAACGGCGCACCCGGAAGTTGCCCTCCCACTCCCAGAGCCGCTCTGGCCAAGTGAGAGCAGCTTCCAGGTGCGCCGTTCCGAAGCCTTCCGCCCTGCTCCCCAGTGTCCCTGGCTCAGCTTCAGCTGGGCGCCCGCCCAGCAGCCAAAGCCAACCCGGGACACTGGGGGCGGGGGTGGGCAGCTCCACGTTCTGACATCTGGCGCACCCCGGACGTCAGAATGTGGAGCCGTCTGACCACCCTCCCCCAGTTTCCCAGCTTGGCTTCGGCTGGGGGCTCCCAGCCAAACCCAAGCCGGGATGCTGGGGTGTGGGGAAGAAACGGCTCCACGTCCTGACTTCCAGCGCACGCCGAAAGTCAGAATGTGGAGCTGTCTGACTGCCCTCCCACAGCTTCCCGGCTTGCTTTCGGCTGGGGGCTCCCAGCCAAAGACAAGCCGGGACGCTGGGGGGGCCGAATGGACGGAATTGGAGCTGACCGCCCACCCCACCGCAGCATCCTGCCAAGCCTGGAGGACTTCGGGCAAGGGACAGGTAACCTGTCTCCGCCTACCTGAGGTGGGGGGGATACGGTGGTGGTGGGGGGTGAAAGCAGCTCACCTTGCCTAGGGTGCAGAAAAGCCTGGCCCCGGCCCTGGCCTTAATGAGCATCATCAGACAGGGGAGGGGGAAATCACATTTCCCAACTGTATTTGGCCTCCTGCTGTTGTCCCACAATAGCAATGAACAGCTTCCTGTTTCTTCACACAGGGAAGAAAGAGGAAGCAGCAACGACCACGTAGCCCATTCAGTGGACGTTTTGATCATTCTGCTTTTCCTGCATGCAGTGGGAAATGGCTGAAAGTTTCACTTCAATTAAAAAAACACGGATTTGCCAGGTCTTGTTTTGTCACGGAAAAAAGACCAGAATGAGCAAGAGAAGTGCAGGCGGAGCACTGCCTCTCCCCCCTCCCCTAAGGGTAGATAATGGCTGGAGTGTTAGACTTACAGGGATTTGGGGGGGAGAGGTGGGGGGTGGGGGGTCTGATTGGGTGGGAGGGAGGGAGGGATTTGAAGGGGGTTTTATGGTTTTTGTGTTTTTATGTATGTGAATTTGAGTTGAAGCACACATGGGATCAGAAGGAGTATCAAAAGGTTGAATATGGATATGAAAATAAAAGTATCAACGCTTAATGTAAAAGGTCTGGGGGCAGTCGTGAAAAGGAGGAGAATTGAACAAATGTTTTTGTGAACCGCCCAGAGAGCTTCGGCTATTGGGCGGTATAAAAATGTAATAAATAAATAAATAAAATGTTAAATAGAGAAGGATCTGACATTATCCTGCTGCAAGAAACACACCAGGGGTTCGATGGGGTAAACGAAATACACTTAAAATGGTCAGTTTATTATGAAAAGTCATTGGGGACTTAAAAAAAAATGGAGTGGCTATTTTGATTTTTTAAAAAAGTGGATTTATATTAGAAACTATAAAAAAGGATGATAATGGTAGATATCTTATGATAAAGGGTCAAATTGAAGGTAAAGCATATACAATAGTTAATGTTTATGCCCCTAATGAGAGACATAAAGAGTTTTATACAGAATTATTTAAAGAAATAGAAGAGTTTAAGGAGGGGTATGTTATTTTAGCTGGGGACTTTAATATGGTTATAGATAATAGATTGGACAGGTCAAACCCCACTAATGCTGAAAAGAGAAATAACATTACTATATTGAATAAATTGGTAAAAGAAAAAGATTATGTGGATTGTTGGCATTTACTTAGTGGGGCGAATCCTGGCTTTTCTTATTACTCTCCAGTTCATCATACATACTCTAGGATAGATTATATATTTGTTTCAAAAGAGTTTGCAACTAAGGTTTGTAAAATGGAAATGGGGGTAATTAAGGTAACAGATCACGCATTGCTAAGTTTAGAGTTTACAGTTAGGAAGAACTATAAAGAAGCGTATAGGTGGAAGATGAATACAAAAATACTGAAGTATAATAAAGTGGTAGAAAAAATGCAGAGGGAACTGTCAGAGACTTGGGAAATTAATGAAAAGGGAGGAATGGCAAGGGCAGTTGTTTGGGACACCATGAAGGCTGTAGCAAGAGGGATTTGTATTAATGAGTAATTTAAAGAGGCAACAGCTTGCAGCGCAGGAAAAGTTGGAGGTAGAGATTAAGAATTTGGAGAAAGATTATTGGCAATTTAAAAATAAACATAAATTAATAGAAATACAAGCAAAGAAAAAAGAATTGGAGAACATAAATTTAGAGCAAGTTCAGAAAAATCTAATTTATATGAAAAGGGAGTATTTTGAAAATAGTAATAAAAACTCTAGATTGCTTGCCAGACTCACACAAAAGGAAAAAGCTAGGAATGGGATAGGAATATTGAAAGACAAGCAAGGGAATTATTGTCATATAATGAAGGGTAAAATAAAAATCTTTCAAGAATTTTATCAAGAATTATATAAGGGAAAGGATATCCAAAAAAAAGAAGTTGGAAGCTTATATAGAAAAGTACATAAAGAAGGAAATAAAAATAGAACATAAAGAGTTAATGGAGAAGGTAATAACTCAAAGAGAAGTTGAAGAAGTAATTGAGAATCTGAAAGTGGGTAAATCACCTGGGGTAGACGGCTTAGGACCAGAATATTATAAAGTTTTTAAAACGTTTTAGTACCGAAATTATTGAAGTTGTACAATGCCATATTGGAAGGAGAAAGGACACCAGAATCATGGGAACATTCATTGATAATTTTAATTCCAAAACCAGATAAAGACTTGACTGTCCCAGATTCATATAGACCTATTTTATTAATAAATCAAGATGCTAAAAAAATTTCAACTATTTTAGCAAAACGGTTAAATAAATTTATAGCTGAATATATAGGGGAAGACCAATGTGGATTTGTAGCAGGTAGACAAATGCATAATTTAGTGGGAAGAGTTTTAAATGTAATACAGGTGATAAAAAAGTCTAAGATTAAAGCGGGAATTTTGGCACTGGATATTTTTAAGGCTTTTGATTGTGTGAGCTGGCAGGCATTAAAGATGGTTTTAAATAAAATGGGATCTGGAAATAAATTTAAAGCTATAACAGTTGTACTCTCAAAATACAGCCATAGTGGTAGTGAACGACGGAGTTACAGATAAGATACGACTAGCCAGAGGGACAAGACAAGGATGCCCACTCTCGCCGGTCCTGTTTGTAATGGTTATGGAATTATTGGCAAATGCAATAAGAGATGACGAGGCGATAGAAGGAATAGGTGGTATTAAAAAAACAAAATTGATTATGTT